>NC_056730.1:927396100-927418600 GCF_019279795.1 Protopterus annectens
TGGGGGCAGAGGAATTCAATCTCCAGAGTATAGAATGAAGCTCATTAGCAATTCATAGTCTTAATTATGTGAGCTAACTGTTAGACATATACATGTGCACATATCTATATAAAGACACATGTATATCCAAACTGTACGAGAACATATTATACTTGGTTTAAAAAATCATATAACACTTGTAAACACAACACTGGGGTCACTTCGGCAAATACACTAATCCAATAATTTTCCTGATGGTTGGACACACACAATGATATCTCTATTAGTATCCAGTCTTCATTTTATTAGCCTGACGGGATGCATTCATTGTTCTGCAACAGTGCTGTGACACATTCATTAACAGCATTATGTATGCATTGTGCTTCAACACTTTTAAATTCATTCATGCAGTGTCCGAATAATTTCTCTTCTTCAAACTATCAGTACTAAGGCCATCAGGACCTTAACAACTTGTCACCTGAAGATTTCTCAGACTAACTCCTTCCCCTTCCCTGTAACACTTTGCACTCTAACAGCCTCTACGGGTCTTTAATGTAGCACTGAAATGCAAAGCACACACAAAATCACAACACAAGCTTGTACATACAGATACATTGTCATCTACGCACTTTCTAGGCCCCATCCACCCAAGGCCAAGAAAAGAACAGATGGCAGGTTGATAAAAGATGCACTATGATCACTTATAGCTATTGTTATTAAGTATACAATTTTTATATCTGAAATGTTATGGTTCCCCCTCTCCAAATCAATAGGGCAGAGTCCCAAGCTCATCCTCCTGGGTGGCATCATAAAAGCGTACCTCAGATGACTGTAACCCTGAAGGCGAATCAAGACATGAAGATCACATCCACCTTGTAGTAACTTACAAAAGTATTCAGAGAAGCCCAAGTTGCATGCAGATATCATCTACATGCGCTTTTATATGCTCGAGAAGAAGCTACAGGCTTATCTGAATGTGTGGTAGGTATAACAGACAGTGCACTGGAATTTTCAAAATAAAATTTAATTTAGTCCAAAAGACACCCGGACAAAGTGATCTTGGAACTCAACTTGATGGAGGCAAAAAAACACAAGTAACAGAGAATCTCTATGTATTGAATTTTATAGGTTCATAGGTAGGTACTAGGCTATCGGCCCAAGGGCCTATGCAAGCCTAGCCAACAAGGTTCCCTGGCTTACGCCACCCAAGAAAGTTATTTTCCTGTGCCACTGATGAGCAGACATACAGAAGTGATCCCCGGGGTGTATTTCCTATTTCCCATCCACTCATCAAGATTTTTCTTGAAGAGTGCTAATGAAGATCTTTGCTTGACATAGATGGGTAGCCTGTTCCAGAGTATGAGAAGTCTCTGGGATAGGAATCTATCCCTCCAGCATGTCCTGTTTATTGTGGTGACAAGGTTTAGGTCCCTAGAGCGTGTAGCTCGGAGGGATTGGGATTTCTTTAGGTGTAGCATGTCCAACAGCTCTGGGTTTGACATAGCTTTATATGTTAGGCAGAGATCACCTCTGAGTAGGCGATATGCTACGGAGTAAAGCTGGAGTTTTTTGAGGCGGTCAGTGTAGGGCATTTGTTTGAGTCCAGTAATCCTCTTTGTGAGGTACTTCTGTGGCCTTTCCAGCTGCTGCAGATGTCTTGTGAGGTACATTCCAAAAGGGGCGTTGTACTCTATAATGGGTCTAATGAGTGATGAATAGAGTGTAACGATGACCTCTTTTTTCCTGGACGAGAACCCTTTTATGATGAGGTGTGCCACGTAGATGGACTTCCTGACTACTGTGGCGATGTGACTATCAAAGGAGAGACTACTGTCCACCTGGGGCCCAAGGTCTCTTATCACGCATTCGGTGTTAAGTAGATCGCTGCCTATGTGGTAGTTCATGGGTACAGAGTTTTTACCAAAGGGGATGACACTGCATTTTTGGCACTGAGCTTCAAGCCATGGCTCTGGCACTAGGCATCTGTCTCAGAGAGGCCCTTCTGCAGGATGTTCACATCATTTGGGGACTTGACTATGGCTCCTAGTTTGCAGTCATCTGCAAACTTTGTTAGCCAGAGGCCTTCTGTGTTAGCCTGTACTTCAGAGGAGTAGATTTGTTCTGTCTGCATAAAATATTAGTTGTCCGTGTACGTCCAAAGTACAGGAGATATGAAGCTCCATTAAAATAGTTGGGACAAAACTCCGGCACATTTATAGACTGACAATTTTGTTTCTCTAGCAAGAAGAAAGGGTTAGAACACAAGGACATATTATCCTTATGAAAAATGAAGTAATGTGGTTTTATGAACAAAGCCTACAACTCTTGAAATTATTCTTACTGAAATAATGACTACAAAAAAGAGCCTTCCAAGATGAGCATTGTGGTAGGTTTGAAAGGCAGTAATGCTAGCTTTTACAGCATTAAGTATAAATGTCATGGGGGAACAGGTTCCTTGAACAGCTGTCCTATTTGAAATGCATCGCTAAATAACATCTTTGCAACCCTTTATAAAGGAAAAGAATTGTGATGTCCTTGGTGGACAACAGAAATGGTAGTAAGGTAAACCTTAATGGATAAGTACAGCTAAAGACTATGTTGACAATTTGGACAAGGTAATCTTAAGTAGCTTGTAAGTGTACTGTAAAGGGTTCTAGTCCCCGGAGTCAGAAATGTCTGGTATAATCTCCGCACACTGCGTGCAGATTAAACTTTCACATCAGATATACTGGTTCCATCATCATGCATTTCTTTCATATTCATTTATTACTGTAAGCCCACTTAATACATACTTCTTTTCCATAATACACAACAAAACAGGCATCTTTGTTAGTCCAACAGTTCCACAGAACCATTAAAAACTCATACTTACCTATACTTGACTTTCCCCAATTATAAACCATTTAATATAATCTCCTATACTCATGCACAGGTCTTCATAATGTTTGGTATGTCATGCTATTTGATGTCACCTTCTGCCAATTAAACTTCCATGAGTAACGTAGGAGCAGTCCGAGCAGTCACTCCAGTAAAACACCAAGGCCGTAAACAATCTTAACCCTACTTCAGCATAATTCTGCCTCATTCCATTTCATCTTTTCAACAGTAGACCGTCACAGTTCTCTTAAGATACATAAATGGTGACAACCCATGTTAATAATTAGCAACAAAATCGTTTTGGTTCATAGGTTCAAAGGTTCATACTAGGCTATCTGCCCAAGGGCATTTATAAGCCTAGCCCAGAGTTTTGTGGCTTTCGCCACCCCTTTAGTTTGAAGGATACTATGCCCATTATTTTGCTGTGCCTCTGTCAAGCAGTGACACTGAGGTAATCCCTGGGGTATACCTGCAATCTCCCATCCATTGGTCAAGATTTCTCTTGAACAAAGCCAGCAAGGTGCTCTGCCTCACATGTACCGGGATTTTGTTCCACAGCATAGGGAGTCTCTGGGTGATGAATCTGTCCCTCCAACACGTCCTATTAATAACCGTGTTAAGGTTTAAGTCTCTTGCCCTTGTAGTTCTGATGGACTTAGATTTTTTGAGGTGAAGCATGTTCATCAATTCCGGGTTGGACATGGCCTTGTATGTCAGGCACAGGTCACCTCTGAGCAGACGGTAAGCGACTGAATAGAGCTGGAGTTCCTTCAGTCGGGCAGCATAAGACATATTTTTGAGACCCTTTATCCTTTTGGTGAGGAACTTTGGGGCCTTTCCAATTGCTGCAGGTGTCGGGTCAGATACATTCCGAATGGGGCATTGTACTCAATCATTGGTCTGATGAGTGATGAGTACAGGGGAACGATGACCTCCCTTGATCTAGATGTGAATCCCTTCATGATCAGGTGGGCAATGTAGAAGGTCTTCCTAACTACTTTGGCAACGTGAGTGTCAAACGAAAGGTTACTGTCAACCTGGGTCCCCAGATCCCTGATAACCTCTTCTGTGCTAAGTGGATTGCCACCTATATGGTAGCTAGGGGTAACCTTGTTTTTCCCGAAGGGTATGACTATGCATTGTTTGGCGTTTAACTTCAGGCCATGGCTCTGGCACCAGTTATCTGTTTCCATAAGACCCTTCTGAAGAATATCTGTGTCAGATGTGTTCTCGACTATGGCGCCCAGTTTGCAGTCATCTGCAAACTTTGTCAGCCATAACCCTCCTGTGTTTGCTTGTACTTCTGAAAAGTAGATGCCGAACAAGAGTGGGCCTAGGACTGAGCCCTGTGGGACACCACTTGTGACAGGCTTTGAGTCTGACATGGCGTCAGCAACTCTGACCCTGTGGGTTCTGTCACTTAGCCAGTTTGCAACCCATCTCGTGACGTATGGGTTTACATTTAAGCTGGTGAGTTTTTCAATGATACCTGAGTGGGGTATTGTGTCGAAAGCCTTTGCCAGGTCAAGGTAGGCTGTGTGGACTGCCTTGCCCTCATCAATGGCCTTGGTGACTGTTTTGAAAAAGTCAACCAAGTTTAAAAGGCATGATCTGCCTTTGACAAAGCCAAACTGGGTTGGATCCAATGCCTGCAAGTCCCCTATGTCTTTATTTATGAGTTTCATTATGATCCTCTCCATAGCTTTGCAGACCAGGCTTGTCAAGCTGATGGGACGGTAATTTCCAGGGTCGGTGGAGGCACCGCCTTTGTGAAGTGGGACCACAGTTGCCGTACGCCACTCCTTGGGTACATATCCTGAGGTGAGGCTAAGATTAAACAGCTGCCCTAACTGCGGGTTTAATTCCTCATTGAGTTCGTGGAGCACACAACCGGGGACACCATCTGGTCCCATGGATGCTGTGTTTTTCGCCTTGGAGAGAGCAGTTCTCACTTGAGCGTTTGAGATGTTTGGGGGGCTACAATCCTCTGGTATAGATATCTCTCCTTTTGGGGGAGGGGAGAAATTTGCACTGAACCTGTCAGCCAGTATGTTGGCAATGTCTGTAGGTTCAGTGATTTGTACATCATTTTGAACTAATTCAGAGCATATCTTGGAGTTTCCTCCCAGGTTTCTAACATAGCTAAAAAAGGCCTTATGATTGTCTTTTGAGTCCTTAGCGACTTTTCTCTCAAAATTTGCCTTGGATGATTTTATGACAGATCTTAGTTTTTTACTTATAATGATCAAGGGCGTCTTCCCTTTTAAGGATTTTGCTCTATCTTGTAGTAGCTTCCTCCTTTTGTTGTAGAGCTTGTTTATGGCTGGGGTCCACCAGACTGGACGCTTGCCTTTGGTACAAAGAGTCTTTGTTTTGTTTGGGATTGCCTGATCCATGCAGTCCTGTAGGTGCTGGTAGAAGGCATTTGTAAGTGATTCAGCAGCTTGAGTAATGGTTTCCGCAGGCTCGGGGCCTTGAAAGAGACCACACTAGTCTTTAGAAGTGTGAAGTCGGCTTTTGAGAAGTTCTTCACTGTGGTCTTTTTTATCTGGGGTGGGGGCGGGATGTGGACTTCCAGTGAGATTAGTTTATGATCTGATCTCACCAGTGAGGGGTATACTTCCGGTGTTGAACATTGTGATCGCATGTTCGTGATGATGAGATCTAGTATGTTTTCTCCTCTTGTGGGGATGGTGACTAGTTGTTCCATGGCATTTGAGTTTATGAACTCTAGGAACCTTTGGGCTAGAGTGTTGGGGCTTGAGTAGTGATCCCAGTCTATATTCGGGTAGTTGAAATCACCTAGTATGATGGTGTTTGGAGATACATTTATCCCCTCCAGTGTTTTCAGGAAAGCTATGTGAGGTTCCTGAGTTTGAGAGGGTGGCCTGTAACATGCTACAAATTGCAGAGCAGTCTTGCCTATGGTTAATTGCACCTGGATGGTCTCCGATGCATCGTGCGTTGCCACCAACCTTGAGGTGTGGGTGTTCTTGATGAATATGGACACCCCCCCTCCTTTCCTGGTGTTGTCCGGATTTTGGGGCTGGAACACATGATATGAGGTAAAACCTGATAGTGTCGGGGTGCTCTCAGGAGCCTTGAACCAGGTTTCAGTCACAGCACAGACATCGATGTTCTCCATACTGAGAAGGGCTTCGAGTGCGTGCATCTTGAGGTTGAGACTTCTGGCATTGAGCAGCATTGCCCTTAGTTTTTTTCCTTTTTTGTGTTCTAGGGTGGTAGGTTTAGAATTTGAGCCTTGCCTAAAAAAGGCACTATGGGGGTGGCAAGAGCCTTTGCCAATATCCGGAAGCCCAGGGGTGACAGGTGCAAGCCGTCCCTTTCGAAGCAGCGTGGCTTGTCCAGCATGTCATCCCAGGCAGACAGACATTGGATCCCCTTTGAATGACACCAGATTTTAAGCCAATTATTAAAGCTGATCATCTTGTCTCTGTATTGTGGCATCATTCTTGGTGAAGGTAGGATACTGCTCAAGGTCAGGGTCATACCTGCTTGGGCTACATAATCAGAGAGCTCCTCTATGTCTCTTTTCATGTAGTCCAGGGAGGTACGTCTCAGGTCGTTCACACCAGCATGGACAATGACTGAGTCGTACTTGTACCTGCTGTTGAGAGACCTGAGTGCTTGCGTTATGTGGCGGATTCTAGCGCCCGACAGGCAGCTTACTGTGACCTTCTCCTTACTCAATCTGGTGAGCGGGACGTCAGTGTGTCTGACTATGGAGTCACCAATGACGAGTGTGTCTGGCATTGTGTTTGGCCTTAAGGGCTGTGACTGTTTGGCACACTGACTATGTGGTCTATGTGTTGCATGTGTTGTGTCCTGAGGTGGCAGTTGTTTGGGTGTCTGCTTTGGTGGCCTCTGTTGTTTTGGTAGATTTTTGATCAGAGCCTCCGAGTATGTCTTTGTGTGTTTATGTGTATGATTTGAAGTTGTGATAGTACTATGTGAGACTGGGTTTGTGGTGTGTGTGGTTACCTTCTCCTCCTGTCTGGTCTTGCCAGTCCTATGTTGAGAGAGCTCAGCCTCCAGTTTGGCTATATAGTTGCATCTCTCGCATGTATTTGTGCTTTGTGGGAGAAGGAGAGGGTTGTCTGTGTACATGAGGCAATTGTAACATTGCCTCAATATTCCCAGATTCACCAGCTGAGCAGGAGAGGACACTAGCAACTGATCCCTCGACATGCTAGAAGGAATAGACAAAAACTTTATGTAGATGAGTTTGAAAAGACTTCAGGAGATGTGGGTGATCGAAAGAGGGGTTTTAGGCTGGTGGGGTACTATGTATAATAAAAAAGTGCTATATCAAAGTAAAAAGTACTTTAGGAGCAAGTGCTAGGCTTTACAGATAGAGAATAGTCTACTTAGGAATCAAGTAGAGCTGAATTTTTTAGATATAGAAAACGCTGGTTTGATCAGCAGTACAGTTCAAGGAAAGCTGTTCTAAGGGAAAATTTGAAGAGTGGACTTTAGGTAGCCCGAATAGTTTAACCTTGATTAACCGCCACTGCTCTTGTGTGCTCCTGTGGCAACTCTGCGCTAAAGCGTGCTTTATAGCAGGGGGCTGGAAAAGACAGGAAATGACCCAAAATGGCCAATAAACTACATGTTACTGCCTTAAACCACTCCTCTGAGGACAAACAGGCAGCTCAGTACTCCCCACTCTCACTGGTGAGTAAAGAAACTTTCCCCTGACCAAACAAGGAAAATGGAGAAGCACAGGAACCAAGACAAAGCCCAGGGATCAGCAAAATCTGATCACTGGAACAAACTATTAGGAAAGTGTGGAAACAAGAGTATTTTTTTGTTTTTTTCAAGTTTTTTTAACAGATAGAGCAGAAAATACAATAAATGCTGTGTTTTTCGATTAATTGCTATCAAAAGCTGGTACACTTGAGTGTATTAGCCTGTTGTTTAACTTTTAAGCAAAACTTAAACTAGGAAGTGCAACAAACAATTCAAGCTATTAAAAACAGTAAAAACAGGTAATAACTGAATAAAATAGGCAGAAATAGTCATCGAAAGGCACAAAGTCGAAAATGCCGAAAAAAATACTTAGAATCCGGAAAGTTTGTCTTTTCAGGTCTCTGCTGCTCTAGGAACTCTGCTGGATACCACGAGGAGCTGTGCTGAGTTCTCTACAGCCAGAAAAGCCCGCCAAAGCGTGCTTTATAGCAGGGGCTGGAAAAGACAGGAAATGACCCAAAATGGCCAATAAACTACAAGTTACTGCCTTAAACCACTCCTCTGAGGACAAACAGGCAGCTCAGTACTCCCCACTCTCACTGGTGAGTAAAGAAACTTCCCCCTGACCAAACAAGGAAAATGGAGAAGCACAGGAACCAAGACAAAGCCCAGGGATCAGCAAAATCTGATCACTGGAACAAACTATTAGGAAAGTGTGGAAACAAGAGTATTTTTTTTTGTTTTTTTCAAGTTTTTTTAACAGATAAGTATATATTAGTAATTACTGAGATAGTCTGGGTGGGAGAGAAAACTTACAGAACTGTGACGGTCTACTGTTGAAAAGATGAAATGGAATGAGGCCGAATTATGTTGAAGTGGGGTTAAGATTTGTTTACGGCCTTGGTGTTGTACTGGAGTTACTGTTCGGACTGCTCCTACATTGTTTAGGTTTTTAAAGTGCTGTTATTTTACTTCAGTTTGTCTTTAAACTTCCATGATTACAAGTGGTATACTGAAGAATGCCTACAGACAATATGTTCAGTACAGTATCTTCAGAGGTACTATGATGAGGATGGGTTAAATGTAATATATCCTATCATTTTCAAACAAGTTGAACTCTAATAGCAGCTTCAACACATTTGAAAGAAAACTTCTTAATCACGAACAGGATTGCAGGAATGCATGAGTGCAGGAAGCTTGTAAAATTTACTAAACAACACCAAGTTTTGAGGTGCATAGTACAAACTGTACACAAACCAAAAGCTGTCATCTTCAGTGCTACAAACTACATAGTTTCCGAGTTACTTTACCTTAAAATTTGGGAGTAATGAATAAAACCTTAACATTCTCCAGTCGTATAACTCTTGAAATAGAGCTCATATGAAACATAAGAATTCAAACCCTCACAGCACAATGCAATTCACTCTGAAAGCTAACTCACATAATTTCTAAGATATTTACATTTAAACATTTCTGCTCTCTGCAGGCCATGTACAATCAATGGATTAAAGACAAAAATGAAAATGAATGCTGTAAGTGCAGGAACGAAGAAGTCAAAAATAACGAAACTGAAAAGTGAACACGACATTTTCTGCTAATCGTGTGACAAAACCTTACAGAACTGGACACACAAGAATACATGTGTATTTTCTCATGTAAAATAGCACAAAATCTGAAACAATGATTCAAAGTCAAAGTGATGTGGAAACCACATGGTTACTAAAGTCCTTGTTTGAAAACAGACTTGAATAAATTTGACTGTGCACAAAGCGGTCTGTGCTTCTTCCCTGATAGTACTGAACTGTTGGCATGTTAATGTTTCAAAGTGCACCTCGTCATTTTCAAACCTCAGTAGGATGGTAAATCATATTAAGGCATGAATGATAAAGAGCAGAGGTATGATTATCAAGCCAATAAGGGAATACTAAAGACATGTGCCCAAGAAGAGCCCAAAATTCACAGCTTGACATAATTTAAGAATAAATTTTACAAGGATCTATATGCTCGGTCTGACTACATTATTATTCTGAACACATGTTAAGATGCCATCTCAGTGGCAGCCAAGAATACTTTTCACAATTCATGCTATGAAGACTGTTCCCTCTTTCTGCAAACCAACAGGAAATAAACAGGTACTTCAGGTACATACAATGCACACACCATTCAAACACTTCTTTTGCTTCTAATATGGCCTTAAAAAGGCAGAGTATTATGGTTAACAAGATGGCAACATTTAAAACAATCCAAATCCTGATAGTCAACTGCAGACTGCTGATTCTGTTTACTGCTCGTATAAATAAAAACGTAGGAAACAAATTCTGCAGTTTTAAACATTAACAAATTAAAATTCCCCTCACTCTCATTTGTCTAACTGAGTGACTCTGAGCAAATCACTTAATCAGCTGAGTCTAAAAAGGCTCCACGGAGATCAGTGATCTACCCCAGAAAACAAATACAAACAAATAAACAAACATCAAGAGATACTACTGTAAACAAATTGGTATTAAAGAGAAAAAAAAAGAGAAAATACACTGGTGAGCATTTAAAAGGTATAATGAAACTCTCTTAAGGAAGCTCCCAGCAAAAATAAATAATGGTGTTTTACAGGATAGTATTGGTTTACGTTTTATAGCAGGGAAACAACAAATAATTTGCAAGCTATAACTAATCTTATGAATCAATCTCATGAAATACTAATATCTAAACATTGCAAGAAAATAAAAAATAATTCTTGAGCCAAGATAAAACATCTAATATTCCATGCCCTTGATCACAAATCCCAGCTACAGATTTCTATATATATATTTCTGATTCGGGTGATGATGTTGAGGGGGGGGGTGTAGATTGCATGCATGTCTTCTCTCTTACCACACCACATTATAAGTATAAAATTTTTTTTATTCTATAATATAAACATGATGGTATTAATCATTTCTCACGGATGTTGAATTTTGCAGTGGAATGTATATATAATGATTTATTTACAATAAGCACAGTATTAAATATAATCTAACTTTCATGAATGGAAATATACAACTTTTAAAGAAAAATAAAAAAAATAAAAAAAAAAAATTGTGATATAATGCAATTGTATGCAACATCTAGAGGATGATAAAAATTATAGTAAAATGAATATGAGTGAATATAAAAGCTATCTGACGAGTTGATTTGGACAAAAGTTTCAATTATAAAGATGGTGAACTGGCAGTTTTTTATTGCATACACAAAATTCATAATGATACATCTAATCCTCCAGGCAGATCAATAGTTTCTGCCTGAAAGTATTTTCTGACAAATATAGGTTTGTTTTTACATAAGTTTTTATCATCATATACAGTTAAATTACCTTCATATATAAGGGATAGTACTAATTTTTTGGACAGGTTGTCTGATTTTGAATGGTTTCATGATATGTTTTTTTTATTTCAGTGGATGTACGTAGTTTGTATACAAATATTCGACAAAAATATGGTTTAGAAGCAGTTAAATATTTTGTGGGTGACAAGCCTAAAAGTAATTATGTTTTGTAATTGTTGAATTTTTGTTTGACAAATAATTATTTTACATTTAATAACCAAACTTATCATCAAGTTCAAGGTATGGCTATAGAAGCATCTTTTTCCCCCATGTATGCCAACCTTATGATGGGTTTATATGAATTAGAATATTTATATCATGGTGATTTAAAAAAAGAAAAAAATAACCCAGCCACTGGGGATGCACAAGCCAGTGCATTTCTTTGTGCCAGTCCCAAGCCCGGATAAATGGGGAGGGTTGCGTCAGGAAGGGCATCCGGCGTACAAATTCTGCCACATCACTTATGGCACAAATATTTCATATTTCCATACTGGATCGGTCGAGGCCTGGGTTAACAACTACCACCACCAGTACTGTTAGCCAACAGGGTGCTGGCGGAAATTGGGCTACTGCTGGCCGAAGGAGAAGAGGAGGGCAAAGGCATGCCCAAACGCAGGAAGAGACGAGGAAGGTTAGGAGTGTAGCAGTGAGGGTAGGAACTTTGAATGCTGGCAGTATGACTGGTATAGGAAGAGAGCTAGCTGATATGATGGAGAGAAGGAAGGTTGATATATTGTGCGTGCAAGAGACCAGATGGAAGGGAAGTAAGGCCAGGTGTTTAGGAAAAGGGTTCAAATTGTTCTATCATGGTGTGGATGGAAGGAGAAATGGGGTAGGGGTTATACTAAAGGAACAATATGCCAAGAGTGTTTTAGACGTGAAGAGAGTGTCTGACAGAGTGATGTTTATGAAGCTCGAAATTGATGGTGTAATGATGAATGTTGTTAGTGCATATGCTCCACAAGTTGGGTGTGCGATGGATGAGAAAGAGAAATTTTGGAGTGAGTTGGATGAAGTTGTGGTGAGTGTACCCAAGGGTGAGAGACTAGTGATTGGAGCGGACTTTAATGGCATGTTGGTGAAGTGAACAGAGGGGATGAGGAAGTGATGGGTAGGTATGGTGTTAAGTAGAGGAATGCAGAAGGTCAGATGACTGTGGATTTTGCGAAAAGGATGGACATGGCTGTAGTGAATACGTATTTTAAGAAGAGGGAGGAGCACAGGGTGACGTACAAGAGTGGAGGAAGATGCACACAGGTGGATTATATCCCATGTAGGAGGGCCAGTCTGAAGGAGATTGGAGACTGTAAAGTGGTGGCAGGGGAAAGTGTAGTTAAGCAGCACAGAATGGTGGTCTGTAGGATGACATTGGTGATCAAGAAGAAGAGGAGGAGTGAGAAAGCAGTGCCAAGGATTAAATGGTGGAAGTTAAAAAAGGGTGATTGTGAAGTGGAGTTTAGGGAAGAGTTAAGACAGGCACTGGGAGGCAGTGGAGAGTTACCGAATAGCTGGGTAACTACAGCAGAAATAGTAAGGGAGACTGCTAGAAAGGTGCTTGATGTGACATCTGGACAGAGGAAGGAGGATAAGGATACCTGGTGGTGGAATGAGGAAGTACAGGAGAGTATACAGAGGAAGAGGCTGGCGAAGAAGAAGTGGGATTGTCAAAGAGATGAAGAAAGTAGACATGAGTATAAGGAGATGAGGCGCATGGCAACGAGAGATGTGGCAAAAGCTAAGGATAAGGCGTATGGAGAGTTGTATGAGAGATTGGACACTAAAGAGGGAGAAAAGGACCTGTACCGATTGGCTAGACAGAGCTGGGAAAGATGTACAGCAAGTAAGGGTGATAAAGGATAGTGAGGGAAAGGAACTCACAAGAGAGGAGAGTGTGTTGAGTAGATGGAAAGAGTATTTTGAGAGGCTGATGAATGAAGAGAATGAGAGAGAGAGAAGGTTGGAAGATGTGGGGATAGTGAATCAGGAAGTGAAACAGATTAGCAAGGAGGAAGTAAGGACAGCTATGAAGAGGATGAAGAATGAAAAGGCAGTTTGCCCAGATGACATACCAATGGAAGCATGGAGGTGCTTTGGAGAAATGGCAGTGGAATTTTTAACTAGATTGTTAATGAAATTTTGGAAAGTAAGAGGATGCCTGAGGAGTGGAGAAAAAGTGTTTTGGTACCTATCTTTAATAATAAGGGTGATGTGCAGAGCTGCATTAACTACAGAGGGATAAAACTGATCAGTCACAGCTTGAAGTTATGGGAAAGAGTAGTAGAAGCTAGGTTAAGAAAGGAGGTGATGATTAGTGATCAGCAGTATGGTTTCATGCCAGGAAAGCGCACTACAGATGCAATGTTTGCTCTGAGAGTGTTATTGGAGAAATACAGAGAAGGTCAGAAGGAGTTACATTGTGTCTTTGTAGACTTGGAGAAAGCATATGCCAGGGTGCCTAGAGAAGAGTTGTGGTATTGTATGAGGAAGTTGGGAGTGGCAGAGAAGTATGTAAGAGTGGTACAGGATATGTACGAGGGTAGTGTGACAGTGGTGAGGACTGCAGTGGGAGTGACAGATCCGTTTAAGGTGGAGGTGGGATTACATCAAGGATCAGCTCTGAGTCCTTTTTTATTTGCAGTGGTGTTGGACAGGTTGACAGATGAGATCAGACAGGAGGCCCCATGGACTATGATGTTTGCAGATGACATTGTGATCTGTAGTGAGAGTAGGAATCAGGTTGGGGAGACTCTGGAGAGGTGGAGATATGCTCTAGAGAGCAGAGGAATGAAGGTCAGCAGGGTTAAGACAGAATATATGCGTGTAAATGAGGGGGGGGTAGAGGAATGTTGAGGATGCAGGGAGTAGATTTGGTAAAGGTGGACGAGTTTAAGTACTTGGGATCTACAGTTCAGAATAATGGTGAATGTGGAAGAGAGGTGAAGAAGAGAGTACATGCAGGGTGGAATGGGTGGAGAAGAGTGTCAGGAGTGATTTGTGACAGACAGGTACCAGTAAGAGTGAAAGGGAAGGTCTACAAGAGGGTAGTGAGACCAGCTATGTTATATGGGTTGGAGACAGTGGCATTGACAAAAAGGCAGGTGTCAGAGCTGGATGTGGCAGAGTTAAAGATGTTAAGATTTGCACTAGGTGTGACTAGGATGGATAGGATTAGGAATCAGTATATTAGAGGGTCAGCTCATGTTGGACAGTTCGGAGACAAAGCAAGAGAGACGAGATTGCATTGGTTTGGACATGTGCTGAGGAGGGATGATGGGTATATTGGGAAAAAGATGCTAAGGATGGAGCTGCCAGGTAAGAGGAAAAGAGGAAGGCCTAAGATAAGGTTTATGGACGTGGTGAGAGAGGACATGCAGGCGGTTGGTATGACAGAGCAAGATGCAGAGGATAGGAAGAAATGGAAAGAGATGATCCACTGTGGCGACCCCTAACGGGAAAAGCCGAAAGATGATGATGATGATGATGATGGTGATTTTAAAAAAAGAAGTCATAGTCAAGTACTATCGATTTACTGATGACCTTATATTTGTATGTAAGGGGGGTCTGATCTAAGTTGATTTATTTTTTGAAGGGCTACAAAATAATAGATTTGGCCTTTCTTTTAATGGTTTACAAGTGGGTAGGAAAATTGCATTTTTGGATATTAATTTGACTCTAAATGATGATAACAAACTACTGACATCAGTTCATAGAAAGTTTGAAGATGGTGGTAAATATCTATTTGGTACTAGCTGCCACCCTCCACATACTATTTCATCTCTTCCATACAGTGAATGTCTACGATTAGGAAGACTATGTAGCAATAATTATGACTTTGATATAGAAGTGAAAAGAATGTGCTCAATGTTTGAATCTAGGGGGTATGATAAAGATTTGTTACAAGCTGTTATTAATAAGGTGATGGTTAGTTCTGATGTGTCTTCTTTAGGAAAGGTCGAGTTTCCAAATAAAGTTAGATCTTACAACCATAATACTGTTAGTAAAAGAGCACATATGAGGAAAATTTATTTTGTCTCCACTTATGGTGTTTTCAGTTCTATTTTGACCGATGTAGTTAAGTACTACTGGAGTTATTTGTTTAAGTTTAGTGATTTAGCCAGTATACTTTCACCATCTTTAGGTATATCATACAAGAAAGGTAGAAACTTAAGAGATATTTTGGTGGATAATCATTTTAAAATGCTGGTTTTGAATCCTGTTTTTACCACACAGTCCAAGGGCAGTCTTCTTTGTGGCCATTGTAATATATGTATTTATGTGGTCAGAAGCTTCCCCCTTTATTAATGGTCACAATTTTTATCCATCAGAGACATTTAATTGTGATACTGAAGGTGTTATTTATGCCTTACAATGTCCCTGTAGTCTTACCTATATTGATGAAAGTAAAAGGAAATTCAAAATTAGACTACAGGAAAATATAAGGAATATTAGGAAACAGAAAGAGGATAGCCCTGTATTAAAACATTTTATGGAATTCCATAATTCAAATCCTGATGGATTAAAAGCTACTGTGTTAGAAAAAGTTTCCATGTGTTTTCACTCTGAAAATATATATAAAAAAGGATTATTATACAAAGGAAGCATTTTTATTTTAAAATTTGTAACTTTATCTCCCTCAGGACTTAAGAGTGTGATTGGAAGCTGTTGATTTGATTGGTCTGTTTTAATGTTGACTGGATAATTGATAAGTATGTATATTTAAATGGATGTGCTGTTTTTTGTTTTATGTACTCCTTGAAGGCTTTGTTGAAGTGCTGGAAAGATATTAAATTTGTTTCTGACGGTTCCTGGCTGTTGTTTTTTGTTTATCTGCTTTTCTTTTTGATTGGTCATTTTATACTATTATCTTAACATTGCAACAAAAATAATTCTCGAGCCAGGATAAAACATCTAATATTCCATGCCCTTGTTCACAAATCCCAGCTACAGATGTTGTCTCAGAGTTACGATTAATTCTAATTATTGCTGTTACTGAACACTTCCAGCTGCATTTGTTACTAATCTAAATACTGCATAAAATGTCTTGTTCTTTTAAGTATTTCTAAAAAAACAACACACTATTTCAAATATTAGACTGCAGTGACAGACCTTTCACATACATCTACAATGCCAGTCAGTCTAAATCATTGGTTCATAGGTAATTACTAGGCTAGTTGCCTTTGTGGGCAGTTTTAAGCCTAGCCAATTTATCTTTCTGTGCTCTAAATGACTCTTCCCATTTGGTTATAGATTGACCTTGCCCATCCCTTGGTTGATAATTCTACAGTACCCTTACTGAGAATAACTGTGAGCACACCACAACCACAGATAATTTGAAGAGACCCATGTATGGGACAAAGCATTTAGGCGCTGCATCTGTTCATTATTAGTACAAGAGGCATGTCCTAAGGAAAATTTTCTGTTTTCCAGACATAGATCCAAGTTGCACTTGAATATGGACAGGGATAAACTTTGTCTTATGTGGATAGGAATTCTGTTCCAGACCAGTGGTGGCATATGTGGGATATATCTATCCCTCCAAACTGTTCAGTTGAGGTTGCAGAAGAGGCTTAAATCCCTAGACCAGTTATTTCTGATGCCATTTGACTTGCTGATGTGCAGTAAATCCATCAATATTGGGTCAGAGGATGCCTTTTTTAAAAGACACAGGTCACCTCTTGGCAATCTGTAGGATACAGAGTATAGTGCTAGTATCCTTTTAGTAAGGTATTTCTGTGGGTGTTGTAGCATGTGTCTGGGCAGCTACAAGTCAAAGGGGACATAATATTCAATGCTTGGCCTAATGAGGCTGAGTAAAGGGGGCAATGACATCCCTAAATCTAGGCACAATCCCTTTTGTTTATAAGTTGTGCAATACAAAAGGATTTTCTTTTAAGAACAGATCAGGTCACTTATGTTTCCATATCCCAAAGAACTGGGTCAACTCTTAGGGCATATCATTAATGTGGTCTTCCCTGGGATAGATGACCTCCCAAAAGGATACAAGAATGCATTTTTAGCGCTTAGTTTTACTCCATGAATTTGGCACCAGTTATTTATTTGGGACAAACCTTCCTGCAGGATGGCTAAGTCATCTGAGGATTCAATATCTGCTCCTAGCTTGCAGTCACCTGCAAACAATCAGCCAGAGGCCTTTGGTAATGGCTTTTATTTCATTAAAGTAGATGACAAACAACAGACCCTAGGGAACTCCACTGGTGACTGGTCTCTTTTTGGAAGTAACTTCCCCTATTTTGATTTCCTGAATCTTATCTGTGAGACAGTTGGCAATCCAGCGGGTATCACAGTGGTTTATTCCTAGTTTATTTTAGCTTTCTACTATGCTTATCATCTCAACAAATTAAATTTAAATTAAACCTGAAACAAGAAAAATATATTCCAGTTGTAAAACTTAACTGGCAAGAACTGGGGAAAGAATTCATCTGCACATTAAACATAAGAAAAGCCAAAATTAAGCCATACACATAAAATAAGCATAAGAATAAGGAGAGTAACTATTAACTATTTTATTTTTAATTTAATTTCAAAATGAACAGTAGGGAAGCACTGCAAACCATACTATCCCATGGCATGTTTAGCTCAGACAAAACTACAGATACTCAAACATATATGTTTTTATCAAAAATGTGTATGCACTGCCTCATATGCAGACATTTTTTAGTTCAGAACCTCAACAACCTGATTTACATGTACAGTTGTTATGAAGCAAAATCTATCTCATGGAACTTGACCAGCAAGAATACAATGCTCCTATGAAGTATTTCAATATAGTACTTACTGCATAATGTCTACTTACATTAACTAACAATAAACTAAATACACCCTCATTCTTTAATCTTTAAATCCTGCACAATAATATTAAGCTGACATTAAAGGTTAAACATAATACACTCTTTAAAATGCATACATATACATATTGACATACAGAATATCCTTTTTAAGCAGGTCCTGCACAATGACACCCAGAAGACAAAACAATGCTACCGGCAAAAGTAATGAATTCAAAACAAAAAATTAAAACTGACCAGAAGCAGGGACTAAATCAAGATACAGCTGTGATGATGCTACAGATAATAGTAAATAAAGCAAACAATACTTGCAAAACTGTTCAAAACAGACTCATAGGAAATCTTGGTTCATGAATGCAGTTGACTTAATAAATTTAAATTGCAAACAGTTAACGCTTCACATTATCAGGAGCAACCGATTTTTTTCACTGCAGCTAGAAACTGCAATGATACTTCAACATGATGTCTTCTTTCTTGAAATAATGTGCTGCCCCTCCTCTGGTTTCCCAAGAGATTACGACTGCTCTGGTTTGTTAGCTTGACAACTACAAATATCCTCTGCAGTTACAGCAGTTTGAGCTGCATCACAAAATTGCACATTAGCAGAAAAACTCAGCCTGTGGGTTCAATCACCAAAGTCCATGACAGTCTAAATAAAGACAGCTAGTATGTCACATGCTAGTGCTTCTCACCATATTTGCTGTTGCAGGGGGATGCTTTATGTGCACTGTTGCAGCAGCATCTTAACACTGTTTTTAAACTAGTGCCAACGCCGAAAATGTTCCTTTAAAATTTCTGACTTATAAAGCAAATTAACAATGCACTACAATTTTTATTAAGTATTAATCGTATCCTACAACTATACTGGCAGGTTGCATGAAAATGACTAATAGCATTCTCCAGTTCAAAATCTGGGAAACTACATGTTGTAAACAGTGATCGATAGTGTGTATGTGTGTGTGTGTGTGGGGGGGGGGGGCTGCTAGACTGTTGCTTGACTTCTAGAAGACTACTTTTAACCATGCTGGTACAATGCATTAAACACCTTTGCTACACAAATCATTTTTCACCAAGACTCCTTGTGCATGCTACTGTAACTTCTGATTGTCACCAATATAAAGAATGAACTATGCAACACTGCAATATAACCCACTGTATAACACATATAGTATAAGCTGAAAGGTGAAAGGGAATTGGAAAGCTGTCTAAGGAAACTAAATAGTACCCAAGGAAACTAAATAGCAGCACAAGGAATCTCACAAGCTTTACTTCTCAAGGATTATTGGGATTTATTTTTCCCCTGTGATACTGCTTTAGAAACTGATAATATACTAACATTTTAAATAAGGTAACTTACAATACAAGTAAAAATGGAAGTCAAGTGCACTATTTTAGTGACAATCTTAATAGTGCAATAGTAGAATATAAGGCAATCTATACAACTACTATCTATGGTAGTATGGACTTGATATTGAAACCCTTACCAGCTAGACCCCTGACTACAGACTGGACCCACAGAATTAGCATCTGAGACATGAAAGTCATCTTACTTACAGTTCCACAAAAAATGACATCCCTAAGGATATCATTCACCTTAGCTACTATCATCCAATTATGAAGAAATCTTGGAATCACAACTTTTTGTCCAGAAGGTTTTCCCAAAAGTGAAATATGTGCAAGCCCACATTGAGTAAATCAAATAGGTTACACAAAGAAATTCGAGAAGGTGTAAATAAATTTGGAGACATATCTATTATAATGAAGATCATAACAGGTAAACAGGGAAATGTTCCACCAAAGATTCAACTGATCTTTCCTACACTGTACTAAGAAGCTGAATGTGGTAGCAGCAACAAAGGAAGTGGGTATCTATGATTTATTAAGTTAGTTTAAAAAAGCACCAGTTACTAAGGTGGCACTTGCCATGGACAGCAAATTGATACAGTAAAAGTAATGTCTTTCGGCTTTTCCCGGTTAGGTGTTGCCACAGTGGAACTCCGCTCTGCTAATGACTGGCAGTGGATTTTTACAGTGCCGAGTTGCCAGCCAATGCCCAACCTTCAAGGAAGGCACACCCATTCACACACACACCTACCTGCATGTCTTTAACGTCACTCAACCACGGGGAGGACATGCAGACTCCACACAGAAGGCGTTCCAACCAAGAATCGAATGGGAGAACAGCAAATTGATATAGTAATGTCTGTTAAAATTATACAGATATTTCCCAGTAGCATCATTATAAACTTTTACACCATATATTCCTTCTGCTAAAGTTCAGGAGAAATAATCTCTGATATGTCAAGGTGCTTGCTTATTTGATTTTTTTTTTCCATAATAAAAAGGCAATCCAGTGGATCATCCACTGTCTCAAGAGCCACTGAAATGCAAGGGTTTATTTATTTAGATATTTGTTAACTGGGAAGGTAGAAAGCTCTATATCATTTTAGCTATGATGTGGTCCAAAAAGCAAGAGTAGTTGACAATGTATGAAAGTAAGAAAGAGAGTTACATTTTAAATTGCAACATAAGTAGCACTATGGCAGATTAAGAATCACACTGGTGTAAACTGGTGGTACATAAGATATCTGTAAAAGTTCTTGATTATTCTACACAAAAAAAAATCACTATTCTTCTGATAACTGAAAACTGCAGCCTTCTCTTTCTATGGAACAATGTTGGTATGTGCAGCAAAGGCAACAGACAAAAATATATTGCATTTTAGAAAAAAAAGTAAGACTGGCCCAGCCAACCTAGGGTTTTCACAACGTAAACCTCAAAACTCCTGTAGCAAAGGACTTACAAAAACAGCTCTCTCAACTGAAGGAAAATGGCAGAGGGACAGTAACTCTTTTTAGTAAATTCAGTTACTGGCTAAGGAAGTACACTGCCTGGATGCCAGCGAAGAAGAAACTTAGAAAGCCTGAAAGAAAAACAAACAGAAAAGGTGAAGAGAAAACTCTGAATGGGAAAAATCCTGCAGCCGTTCAGTAAAAAGAAGTTCAAGCTCCAGTTTTGGTGCATGACATGGCTTCCAATATTCTAGAGGAAAAAAATATATCAAGGTGCTCAGAGCTGATTAAAGAAAAAACAACATTGAAACAGTGCATCAACTCGAATAATATAAAAGGCTGGAAAATGTAAGAAGCTTTAAACACCTACTCAGATAAACTGATAAATTGATAAATCTGCAAAAATCAGAGGGTGAAATGAAGAAAAGGCTGGCTGGTTATGAAACTGCTCAAGAAGAGCTGTTTCAAAAAACTACAGAATTAGAGGACAGAGCATGCAGGGAAAACCTGAGATTTTCTGCTGTACCAAACAAAATAAAAGGAACAGACTACATTAATTGTACTAAAGTACCAATAAGCACCTGGACTGGTATTCCACAGTAAGATTTGTTAATTGGAAGGGGCACATGGTGTGTATACTCCAAATCTGGCCATGTGAAAACAGCCAAGATCTGTATTAGTAAAGATGCAAAATTACCAGCAGTAAGAGTTGATCCTTACAAAAACTGCGGCAGAAGAGCAAATAATTAAATATTGGGGACAGTAGAGTGTTTGTGGGAAATTTATCCCAGCAATCATGGAATATCAAGAGGCAGGTGTGAGATTCAAGCTGCTATATCCAGTTGTCTTCAGAATATATATTTTTTTGCAAAACAGGCTAAGGAGGAACTATAACTTTGTATCCAGCAAAAAAGTCAGCCAACAAACAGAAGAGGACTGTGTTTCTCATCCTCCTGATAATAATGTTCATAGAGACTTTGCCTGTGAAATATTTTCCCAATATTCCTAAGGAAAATCCTTGAGAGACAGAAAAAAGAACAAGACTTGACAAAAAAAAGAGGGAGTACCTTAGACTTGAACCAGGGTCTGGGGCTGAGAGATAGACATGAACTGGAAGAAGACCAGCAACACTAAAATTAGTGAATAAATGTGAGATTATAAAGCATTGGTCATATTTGTGAACTATAGCTTTACAAGATATAGCGGAAAGATTTGACTTTTATTAAACTTATAGGGGACTGAAAAGCATATACTCCTCACATGCTTTGGAAGAACACTAAAAGAAAAGGAAAAACGTAATTGCAAGTAAAAAAATTTTTGTTCTTAACAGTATTTGTATAAAACATTTCATAATATAAACTGCATGTTATATTATAAAGCATTTTCAGTTACTGTTGTATGTGATAAAGATACTAAAGTAAATAAATCCCTTTTTACTTCTTTAGTTTTAAGACAATGTTGTACCTGCAGTCAAATCATGCCCTGACATCTGACATGTATCAAATTTGTCAAAACCGGATCAGATGAAAATCGGTACCTCTAAATCTGATGACATGGCAATCTCCCACAAAAATAGTATATTGCTCTCTTACAGTAATCGAGTATATGTTCATAGATTCACAGACAGTTACTGGGCATACAATCCAGAAAATCACAGAGGAACACAGGCCAAATTTCCAGCTGTCCCACAGCACTATCTGGTTAAGTGACTTGCTCACAATCACGCAGTCAGCAAACAAAAACTGAGGGCAGCTAACCCTAGACTATGGGAAGCAACTCATTAACAACTCACAGCCTTGATCCTCTGTGCTAACTACCAGACAGAGTATAAGTGTCTAAGGGGTGGAAGGAGGGCCCAATACTTTTAGTAGAGGAGTAGAAATTGAAATTTAATTTGCATAATGTTGGATCTGTAAATACTGGCCCAGATGCAGGACAAATCAGGATTGACACCACAGACTTTATGACAGCTCAGCACA
>NC_056730.1:928823600-928826100 GCF_019279795.1 Protopterus annectens
AAAGAATGAAACACCAACACAGAAAACATCAACCTAAAAAGACTGATCTGCAAATTTATCATTTCATTTTTTAACAGCTGCCAAAGATCACAGTAGAACAGGCATTTTTTTGTCCTTTCTCTACTGTAATTTGATCTTGTAGTTGGTATATATCATTACCAGGGGATGTGGGAGATACAGGGGGCTTGCCACCTGCAAAGAGCTTGTTTTTTTTTTTTTGTTTTTTTTTAATTTCTTGTTCCTTTCAATGTTTTGTATATTAATGTTTTTGGGTCAATATTTTTTGTGTCAGTGTTTTGTGTGTTCAGTGTGTTATGATATCAACCCCTATACTATACTAGACTCTACTCTACTATAATAGATATACTTCGAAATGTCCAAATACAAATATATTGACAAATACACTGACAAAAAACATTGATCCAAAACATTGGACCCCCACACAATAACTCATTTTTTTTGTAAAGGGCAAGCCCCCCCCCCCATGTAGGGGTCTGCACCCCCACATTCCCAGATAATTTTATATGCCAACTCTGAGATCAGTCTACAGTGAGGAAAGGGCAAATTCCCCGCTTCCCACTGTTTGCTATCTCGTACAATCTTAATGCTGGCAGAAACAATTAAATGAGTTTCAATTACTTCTGCCAATTGAAAAAAGTTCAGTATTACAAACGTTCAATTATGTAGATGTTTTCCACTATAGTGCAATATACCATTCACCCTGGATGTATTATTTTTGAATTAATATAGCAAAATGTTTGTGATAGCAAGTATTGGGCCTGACTGTATATTTGCTAGACACTTCATTGTCAGCAGGTGGTAATGACTTAATATCTGTAAATATTAAGTTTATTGAACTGCAGGTTATTTATGCCAGACTGGAAAAATGCTGCTGTCTCATCTCTGAGCTCAGCCAGTCAGCCAATCAACACAGCGATTATTAACACTTGTTTCAGCAGCAGTAAATGGTACAGTCTATAGTCTGCAGTTAGGGAATTTTAGGACTTTTTAACCTCTTTTACTTTGAAGCATTCTGTAGGTATCTGACTCAGGTAGTGTTTGTGCATGTCTGTTTTTTTCATTTGTAAAGTCTATATTTGCAGAACTTGAATCCAGAAATAGCTAGGAAAGATTGTACCTCAAATTATTCTGCTTTTTATAATATATATTGTCCCATTTTCTTGATCTGACATTTTACTCCAGCTACCCTCTCTTTTAACAAATATAGATCTCTATTGATCTGTCAAAGTAAATATCATGTTTCATTTGCCTTTTCTGTAGCAGTTCAATCACAGACTGTTCACTATTTTGTACTAACAGAGAGAATGAATCCAGTATTTTTTCCTCATGCAGATTGTTTACTACAATAGAGAGTCAATTATCCGAACGTCAGTTATCCGTACCCAGTCTTCCAAAGTTTTTGGGTAGGAAAAATCATAAAGTTTGAATATGTAAATGTTATACATATTAGCTTGTGTATGTTTTTTGAACTTGTAGCCTGCTTGGGTGTGAAAAATATTCTTTCATGTCCACTGGACTTGCTGAATGGTTGAAAAATGTATTCCCTGAGTGCAGAAAAAACAAGATTTTACAAGTTTTGTTATCCATTTCAATGTATGTTTGATTATCCGAACAGTTTGATTATCCGAACTACCCTTGGTCCCAATTAGTTCGGATAATCAACTCTACTGTATCTAGTACTAAGAGTGAAGAGGAATTCATTAATTTTGATATAAAATATCTTCCCATCAGAAGCCTTACTTGTGATTGACTGTAATGGAACATTATGGTATTCTAAAATGGATAGGTAGTAAACACTGCAACTGAGATGTTCCGGTTTCTTCATTAGAAGTTTTAAATTTTTTTTACAATATACAGAAACTGTCCATCGTTTTGTTGGTATGTGAAAGCAAAAGTGTCATCGTTTCTCAAAGATACAAAACTCACAAATGACAAACTGTAGCTCATTATCAGTGACCACCTCTGTGGTATCCCATGTCTCAGAAAAATAGGCTTATAGCTGTTACAGACAGACTTATATTAGCTTCCATTTGCAGAACTTCAGGAAACTTAGACAGCACATAGCAAAAAAAAAAAAAAAAAAAGTTTTTTGTGCTGCAGCAAATATACTATCAACCTTCATCCAGATCAAAGGCACAATTTCATGAGGTATAAGTAGATCTTTCTGATTTCTGTACTGGATACAAATAATTTCAGTTTCTAAGAATTTACTGTAATTCCTCTGTTATACAAGGTGAATACAGAATATAATAAGCTTTTTCTTTGGATTTGATCATGTTCCTATGGATTTTACTAAGCATATTCTCTCTTAGGTGTGTGGGAATTAATATAGCTGCTGCCTTTAAACAGCAGACCACAGAGTAGGCTGCCAGTTCATCTCTCCATGTAAAAATATCTTATTGAAGGATGAATTGCCTTGGCATTATCTGACCTTCCTGACATAATGATATCACAAAGCAGTTTCAGCTTATTATTGCTC
>NC_056730.1:928831100-928893600 GCF_019279795.1 Protopterus annectens
CTGTATTTGGTTCCTAACATAGGGGTATATGACCTGCCCTTTTGTTCAATAACCTCAACCCTAACAGTTTCCATCATATTTCTATCATAGCCCCTAACTGTGAAAAATGACGTTACAAGATCTATCTCCTTTAACATATCAGTCCAATCAGAGGTCATTCTCATAACTCTAATACACTGTCCTTTGTATATATTCCTTTTGGTCTTTTTAGGGTGACAACTGCTATAGTCTAAATAGGAGTTGCTGAACGTTTTTTTCCTGTATATTTTAGATTTATATATATCATCCTCTCTAGTGATGATTGTGTCTAGATACGGTACACCCTCTCTACTAATATTGGATGTAAATTTCAAAAAGTTGCTACTATTGTTAATATATACAATAAATTCCTCGAGGGAGCCCATATTACCGTCCCAGATGATGTATATATCGTCCAAAAAACGCGAATAATATTTAATTTGATTCTTGTATGCACTAGAGAAGATGTTCTTCTCTTCCCAACTTAGCATAACTAAGTTGGCGTAAATAGGGGCACAAGCAGACCCCATCGCAACTCCTTTCACCTGTTTAAATATTTCCCCTTCATTAAATATATAATTATTTTCCAACACTATAGACATTAATTTATTGATCAGCTGTACCCTATCCCATTCCAAGTCACCATAACGATAAATACTGTCACTAAATGCTTCAAGTCCTTCCTTCTTTGGTATGCACATAAAGAGATCAACTACATCAATAGATACATACAAAAGGTTATCATTTCTGATGTAAGTAGGGAAGTTTGCCAAAAATTCCCAAGAGTCCTTCACCAAATGTTCTATCTTACCATATATGTGCTTCAATATATTGTCTATAACCACTCCTATTTGAAAAGTTTTGGACTTACTTCCCGAAACTATCGGTCGGAAGGGTGGGTTGCTGACATCCTTATGTACTTTGGGTATCCCCACCAATGTAGCTAAAGTAGGGTATTCTACCCTCATGAACTTGTATAGATCGTCCGTAATTCTATTATCTATCAAATACTCCTCTAAATACAAGTCAATTCTTTTTATATGCGCTATGTTTAATTCATTGGTGGAGATACACACATAATTATCCAAATTATGAAGAATGTCGTGGATCTTGTTTTTGTATTCCATATTGTCATATATTACAATCCCACCCCCCTTATCGGGTTTCATAATTCTTACATCAGTCATAAGCCTTAGTTCCTCCAGTACCTCGTTCTCCTCCTTAGATAGGTTGGATTTCTTTGTATTAGATCTAAATGTTCTGCTTGTCTTGTATATGTCATGTATAACAGCCTTTTCATACCTAGCCACTTCTTTATTCATTATTGGCATAAAGGTGCTTTTCCTTTTCAATTCATTCTCTACCTTATCTAAATGCTGAGCCTCATCCGTTGTGTTGTCTTTAAACATAATGGCAAGGTTTAGTTTCCTGATGTATTTTTTAATATCGCATATACACTCCACTATTCTGAAACTTCTTGTAGGAATGAACTTCATTCCTTTTGACAATAGCCCAAAATGGGCTTTATTTAATGTAATGTTAGTGTAATTAAAATTTGAAAATTTTATAACTATTAATAACTCCTTCTTGCATAATATGCTTGTCATCACTAACCATGGGGCACATTATGTAAGCTGACGACTTTCTATCTTTCAAAAAGGGTTCAGTCTCTATAACCCCTTGGTAAGAGTTTACCTCCATGTTCTGTTTCTTACCCACCTCTTGTGTGTCCATTGATTGTGACCCTGATGAAAATTTTGATGAAAATTTTCCATCTCTTCCTCATTAAAATTGTCATACCAATTGTTTTCCATATTACTGCCTTCCCTGATTGGTGCCTGATACAGCCCTTTCCAAATATATGCCTTTCCTTTGTTGTACTGCTCAGTGTCTCTGTTGAACTTTTTGTACTTCCTATCATACATTTTGTCTACTCTTTCTTTAGCTATGTCAAACTGTTTATTAAACAGTTTCTCCCATTCTGGGAACAATAAATCATTGACTATAGCTTCATTCATAATTTCTATTTCCTGAAGTTCCTTACATAGCTTAGCATCGTAGTGCTTAATTAACATCTGCATATACTCAATGCCAAACTTGTCGAACAGACTGTTGAAATCACTAACAGTTTCTTCAGTAAAGTTAATACCCATAGGTGTTTTGTAAAAACGAAGCCCCATTGGTACAATCTTACAATTAACACAATGTATGAGATAAGCATTGTCTAACTTGATTGCATTTATAACATTTAATTTCTTGCCAAAGTCAAATATACGTTCTCTCAAACATTTATTATTTGTATTGACTATTTCTTTGACATTAACTTTCTTTTTGTCAAAAACGCAATCTTTATCCAAAAATTCTTTCAGACAATGTTTTTTAAGCTTCCCGCCAGTGTTGTTGACACTAGTAGGATGTTCGCTAGTTATAACAGTATTTTTAACAACTTGCTGACCAGCTGTTACAGTACCTTTAGTGTTACGTTCACTAGTAGCAGCTCTGGCATAAGTTCTAATGTTCTGGCTCGTTTTCGGTCTGGCCCCAGTTCGCCTGGCCTCATCTGCATAGCGTCCAAAAGAGAAATCAAAAGTAAACTCTGTGGGTTGAGATTTACTGTTCGCACAATCAATTGATTCACCCACAATTGGTAAATCTATAATATCCTCCGTACTGTGCCTGGATACCTGACCGTTGGGTATGTCAGGTGAAGAAGTAAGCATAAGTTCATTCCGCACATCATAGAAACTGTTCGGCACAGTCCCTTGCTTAGAACCATCACTGTTTATTCTCCTGCTTCCCTCGGTGGGGTTGTTGTGGCTCGCTTTGTTTGTTTCCGCTCCACTATGAAACAACTCACCATCCTTGTTAATAAAACGGTTGACTAGTTCACGAAGTTTCTGAATTTCGCCTCTCATCAAGGATATTTCAGACCGAACGTCTGCTAACTGGTCTTCCTGTATATTAGCGTTATCTTCGTTGCACCCAGGATCCATTCTCATTAACACAAGAACTAAAAGACAGCAACGGTAAAACCAAAAGAAAAATTGTTGTGGCATGGATATCGCTGTCACGCCAATGTTTCCTGGGGTAAAAAACCAAGCCAAACCGCTAAGCTCAAGCAGGTTCAAACATAAATATCTCCAAACTGTTTGAAAACTTCCACTTTATAGAACAGAGTAGAAAAAAGGTATTTAGCAAACACATTTTTAGCAAATACATTTTTAGCAGTATATATTTATTATTAAGTATGTATAGACTATTTTTCAATAGTTATACTGAATATATATGAGTGTGATGAAATTTATTAGTAGAATGCAACTATGTAAAAAATTTTTTAACTAATATTTTAGAAAGAAATTATCAATATGTTTTTAAAATATGTATTAATATATACATCTGAAATTTAAGATCAGTAGACAAGTAGAAAATTTAAAAATTTAAAAATTTAAAAATTGAATATTTTAGTTAGGATGTCATTGCAGCTTTAAGAATTTTTGGCGCCAATACATGTATAAATTGAATGGCTAAGTTGAAAGTAGTGTTCTGAAGAAGCACACTTGTTTGTGTGTGAAAGCGCTTAACCTTTTTTCTACTCTGTTCAATAAAGTGGAAGTTTTCAAACAGTTTGGAGATATTTATGTTTGAACCTGCTTGAGCTTAGCGGTTTGGCTTGGTTTTTTACCCCAGGAAACATTGGCGTGACAGCGATATCCACGCCACAACAATTTTTCTTTTGGTTTTACCGTTGCTGTCTTTTAGTTCTTGTGTTAATGAGAATGGATCCTGGGTGCAACGAAGATAACGCTAATATACAGGAAGACCAGTTAGCAGACGTTCGGTCTGAAATATCCTTGATGAGAGGCGAAATTCAGAAACTTCATGAACTAGTCAACCGTTTTATTAACAAGGATGGTGAGTTGTTTCATAGTGGAGCGGAAACAAACAAAGTGAGCCACAACAACCCCACCGAGGGAAGCAGGAGAATAAACAGTGATGGTTCTAAGCAAGGGACTGTGCCGAACAGTTTCTATGATGTGCGGAATGAACTTGTGCTTACTTCTTCACCTGACATACCCAACGGTCAGGTATCCAGGCACAGTACGGAGGACATTATAGATTTACCAATTGTGGGTGAATCGATTGTGTGAACAGTAAATCTCAACCCACAGAGTTTACTTTTGATTTCTCTTTTGGACGCTATGCAGATGAGGCCAGGTGAACTGGGGCCAGACCGAAAACGAGCCAGAACATTAGAACTTATGCCAGAGCTGCTACTAGTGAACGTAGCACTAAAGGTACTGTAACAGCTGGTCAGCAAGTTGTCAAAAATACTGTTATAACTAGCGAACATCCTACTAGTGTTAACAACACTGGCGGGAAGCTTAAAAAACATTGTCTGAAAGAATTTTTGGATAAAGACTGCGTTTTTGACAAAAAGAAAGTTAATGTCAAAGAAATAGTCAATACAAATAATAAATGTTTGAGAGAACGTATATTTGACTTTGGCAAGAAATTAAATGTTATAAATGCAATCAAGTTAGACAATGCTTATCTCATACATTGTGTTAATTGTAAGATTGTACCAATGGGGCTTCGTTTTTACAAAACACCTATGGGTATTAACTTTACTGAAGAAACTGTTAGTGATTTCAACAGTCTGTTCGACAAGTTTGGCATTGAGTATATGCAGATGCTAATTAAGCACTACGATGCTAAGCTATGTAAGGAACTTCAGGAAATAGAAATTATGAATGAGGCTATAGTCAATGATTTATTGTTCCCAGAATGGGAGAAACTGTTTTATAAACAGTTTGACATAGCTAAAGAAAGAGTAGACAAAATGTATGATAGGAAGTACAAAAAGTTCAACAGAGACACTGAGCAGTACAACAAAGGAAAGGCATATATTTGGAAAGGGCTGTATCAGGCACCTAACAGGGAAGGCAGTAACATGGAAAACAATTGGTATGACAATTTTAATGAGGAAGAGATGGAAAATTTTCATCAAAATTTTCATCAGGGTCACAATCAATGGACACACAAGAGGTGGGTAAGAAACAGAACATGGAGGTAAACTCTTACCAAGGGGTTATAGAGACTGAACCCTTTTTGAAAGATAGAAAGTCGTCAGCTTACATAATGTGCCCCATGGTTAGTGATGACAAGCATATTATGCAAGAAGGAGTTATTAATAGTTATAAAAATTTTCAAATTTTTAATTACACTAACATTACATTAAATAAAGCCCATTTTGGGCTATTGTCAAAAGGAATGAAGTTCATTCCTACAAGAAGTTTCAGAATAGTGGAGTGTATATGCGATATTAAAAAATACATCAGGAAACTAAACCTTGCCATTATGTTTAAAGACAACACAACGGATGAGGCTCAGCATTTAGATAAGGTAGAGAATGAATTGAAAAGGAAAAGCACCTTTATGCCAATAATGAATAAAGAAGTGGCTAGGTATGAAAAGGCTGTTATACATGACATATACAAGACAAGCAGAACATTTAGATCTAATACAAAGAAATCCAACCTATCTAAGGAGGAGAACGAGGTACTGGAGGAACTAAGGCTTATGACTGATGTAAGAATTATGAAACCCGATAAGGGGGGTGGGATTGTAATATATGACAATATGGAATACAAAAATAAGATCCACGACATTCTTCATAATTTGGATAATTATGTGTGTATCTCCACCAATGAATTAAACATAGCGTACAAAAGAATTGACTTGTATTTAGAGGAGTATTTGATAGATAACAGAATTACGGACGATCTATACAAGTTCATGAGGGTAGAATACCCTACTTTAGCTACATTGGTGGGGATACCCAAAGTACATAAGGATGTCAGCAACCCACCCTTCCGACCGATAGTTTCGGGAAGTAAGTCCAAAACTTTTCAAATAGGAGTGGTTATAGACAATATATTGAAGCACATATATGGTAAGATAGAACATTTGGTGAAGGACTCTTGGGAATTTTTGGCAAACTTCCCTACTTACATCAGAAATGATAACCTTTTGTATGTATCTATTGATGTAGTTGATCTCTTTATGTGCATACCAAAGAAGGAAGGACTTGAAGCATTTAGTGACAGTATTTATCGTTATGGTGACTTGGAATGGGATAGGGTACAGCTGATTAATGAATTAATGTCTATAGTGTTGGAAAATAATTATATATTTAATGAAGGGGAAATATTTAAACAGGTGAAAGGAGTTGCGATGGGGTCTGCTTGCGCCCCTATTTACGCCAACTTAGTTATGCTAAGTTGGGAAGAGAAGAACATCTTCTCTAGTGCATATAAGAATCAAATTAAATATTATTCGCGTTTTTTGGATGATATATACATCATCTGGGACGGTAATATGGGCTCCCTCGAGGAATTTATTGTATATATTAACAATAGTAGCAACTTTTTGAAATTTACATCCAATATTAGTAGAGAGGGTGTACCGTATCTAGACACAATCATCACTAGAGAGGATGATATATATAAATCTAAAATATACAGGAAAAAAACGTTCAGCAACTCCTATTTAGACTATAGCAGTTGTCACCCTAAAAAGACCAAAAGGAATATATATAAAGGACAGTGTATTAGAGTTATGAGAATGACCTCTGATTGGACTGATATGTTAAAGGAGATAGATCTTGTAACGTCATTTTTCACAGTTAGAGGCTATGATAGAAGAATGATGGAAATTGTTAGGGTTGAGGTTATTGAACAAAAGGGCAGGTCATATACCCCTATGTTAGGAACCAAATACAGTAATATATCAAATAACAACACACTTATTGAGAAAGTAAAGATTAAAGACTTTGGTAGAAGATGTGTAATAGAATACAATAGATATAGTAGTAGTATAAAGGACATATTAAGCAAGCATTGGCATACATTGGTAGCCAATGAAGAGATAGTAGGTTTACTAGGAATCAAGCCCAGATTTATATATAGGATGGGGCAGAACATCAAATTTCTGTTAGAGAAAGGCTTGAAAAGCAAAAATGGAATTTTTAACAGCACCAAGAGATGTGGTTCATGTAACCAGTGCAGATATATAATGGAGGAGACAAAGATAGAATTAATGAATTACAATAAAACTAAAATATTCCCTAAAAAAGGGAATTGTAATACACGAAATATAGTCTATTTGGCCATTTGCACGAAGTGTCCTTCCTACTACATCGGAAAAACCGAACAACAGTTTAAAAAAAGAATATATGCACATACATATTGTATTAGAAAGAAGGACAACAAAAATGCGTTAGCGAGACATATTATTAATAGAGGAAGCGAGCATGAGTTTAAATTTTGTATATTAGAAATAGTATCAAAAAGCCCTAGGGGGGGTAACATAAAAGGACTTTTATCTTATAGAGAATGTTACTGGCAAATATTGTTGGATGCCACTACCCCACCTGGGATTAATGATTTTATTTCTAATGATTTTATTTCTGTTAAACCGATAATAGCAGTTTAACATATTATTTAGCAAACACATTTTTAGCAAATACATTTTTAGCAGTATATATTTATTATTAAGTATGTATAGACTATTTTTCAATAGTTATACTGAATATATATGAGTGTGATGAAATTTATTAGTAGAATGCAACTATGTAAAAAATTTTTTAACTAATATTTTAGAAAGAAATTATCAATATGTTTTTAAAATATGTATTAATATATACATCTGAAATTTAAGATCAGTAGACAAGTAGAAAATTTAAAAATTTAAAAATTTAAAAATTGAATATTTTAGTTAGGATGTCATTGCAGCTTTAAGAATTTTTGGCGCCAATACATGTATAAATTGAATGGCTAAGTTGAAAGTAGTGTTCTGAAGAAGCACGCTTGTTTGTGTGTGAAAGCTAACCTTTTTCTACTCTGTTCAATAAAGTGGAAGTTTTCAAACAGTTTGGAGATATTTATGTTTGAACCTGCTTGAGCTTAGCGGTTTGGCTTGGTTTTTTACCCCAGGAAACATTGGCGTGACAGCGATATCCACTCCACAACAATATTTATATATATGCGCATACACACATATATATATATATATATTCACACACACACACACACGCACACACACACACATATATATATATATATATATACACATATATATATATATATGTATATATATATATATATATATATATATGTATATATATATATATATATATATATATATATATATATATATATATCTATCTATATATCTATATGGGTCTACTTCACATAATCGAACAGCCAAATGTTTGACTTTCATATGGCCGAGACCATATGATCAAACATTTAAATGCTCAAGAATGTGAAAAAAAAAATAAAACAAAAAAATAAACAGTGCTAGTGGGGGGGGTAAGCCCCCCTGCACCCCCCACACCCCTGCTATTTAAATATACCAACTCTGAGATCGCACTACATTGTGGTAAAGGGAATTCTTCCCATTCCGTGCTCTATAGAGATCACCATTCAGACTGTTCGAACTTTTAAAAGTTCGATTATATAGTCTTGGCCATATGAAAGTCAAGCTTTTAAAAGTTTGACCATCTGAAGGGGACCCGTATACATATATATATATATATATATATATATATATATATATTATATATGTGTGTGTGTGTGTGTGTGTGTGTGTGTATATATATATATATATATATATATATATATATATATAGATTCACTTTATAGCCTCGAAATACTGCAATGTCGAAATTCAGTATTTCGAGGCTATAAAGTCGAAACCTGACAACAGCGAAAATTCAGATGCGTGAAATTAAAAATCTCGCCCACCGGTGATTTTGAATTTCGGGCTTCAACTCCACACACACATACCTTCCTCCCCACACACAAACACAAGCTCTCTACTACATAAAAGCAGGGGGCAAGCCCCCCAGCACCCCCCACAACCCCACTACTTAAATATTCTAACTCCAAGGTCGCACTACATACAAACACACACAAAACACCACCACACAAGCTACATTCTCCTCGCACACACACACACACATCACTGCAACAAAACACACTAACACACACCACAGCCCCTAAAACCTATAACAAATATACACTTACCTGAATCCACAACCACAGCGAAACACCGGAAGGGTTAATTCAAAATCTCCGGTGTGTGAGGTTTTGAATTTTGCACTTCTGAGGTTTCGCTGTTGTCAGGATTCTACTTTATGGGCTCAAAATACTGAATTTCGATATTTCAGTATTTCAAGCTTCTAAAATGAATCCATATATGTTTGTACACTATTTATATGCACACTGGACAACACTGACTACTAGATGAGTACCACATGAAAAGAAAAGTACACTATACACAGAGGTGAGATTGGGTGATATTGCACATAAGGAAGTGATTGGAATTGCACTTCAATGAGACTATATTAATTTTAGTATGCAATAAATAAATAGATTTACCGTATGGAAAAAAAAATGAAAAAGAATGACAGTGTAACAATCCATTATAGTTTTGATACATCCAGATTTATGTCTGCATTAATGGGTCTTATTGCAGTTGGATGAAAACTGTTCATGAATCTGGTGGTCCTGCAGCAGATACTCCGTAACCTTCTACCAGATACAAGTTTAGTGGACCGATCATGCGCTGGATGAGAAATGTCATTCAGTATTTTGTGGGCCCTCTTTTTACATCTCATTTCAAAGAGCTCCTATGAGGTAGGAAGGCTAGTGCCCATGATCTTTTCTGCTGCTCTTATTATTGTTTGCAGCTTCTTCTTTTCGGTCATTGTGCTGTTACCGAACCAAACAGTGCAGTTGCAGGTGATAATGCTTTCAATAGCTCCTCTGTAGAAGCTGTTTAGAGCATTACTTTTCTCAGTCTTCTTAGGAAGTGTAGTCGCTGGTGGGCTTTTTAAAGTAGCTGGCCTATGTCTGTACTTCAAGAAAGAGCCTCTGATATATGTACCACCAGGAACTTTGTAGTTTGGACTCTCTCCACTGCTTCACTGTTGATCTTGAGGGGCAGATGCATGGCAGAGCTCTTTATGAAGTCAATAATAAATTCTTTTGTTTTATTGATATTCAGGTTCAAATTGTTGTTATTGCACCACTCAATCAAGGAGTTGACCTCATTCCTATACCCACTCTCATCATCACCACTTATGAGTCCCACCACTGAGGTGTCATCAACGAATTTGATGATGTGGTCATTGCGAGCTTTCACAGAGCAGTCATGGGTAAGGATTGTGAACAGCAGAGAACTCAGCACACAACCTGGGGTACTCTGGTGTTGATTGTAATACTCCCTGCAGTGTTGTTACCAGCACAGGTCCTTTGTGGTCTTCAAGTCAGGAAATCGAGGATCCAGTTGCACAGCCCTTTATTTATGTGTTTGTTTTTTTCTTTTGTTGTGTGTTTCGGTGAATCAGTTTTCATGAAAGTGCATTTTCAGATAAATGCACTTTCACGAAATGGACTCGCTTAACTGCAGTTTGATGAACTGTAATTTCGATGGGTCAAAGTAGACCCATATATATATATATATATATATATATATATATATATATATATATATATAATAAACACACACACACACACACACACATATATATATATATATATATATATATATACATACATACACACATTATATATATATGTATGTGTGTGTGTGTGTGTGTGTGTGTGTGTGTGTGTGTGTGTGTGTGTATAGGAGACTGGGCTGCAGCCCACAACCCCAGTCTTAGTTGAGTTTGAGATAGAAATGCTCAGCATGTTTTTTGGAGGTGAGAATATGCAGACTCTAAAGAGGTATATGTCTCAGGATCAAACCTTGTACCTTGTGCACAGGAGGTGAAGACCTTAACCATTATAGCAACTGCAAATATAAGACAAATGTCCAAAAATGAAAAGATATGTATGCCTTGAAGTCTGCAGTAAACAATTACTAGAGACATACACTTTGTAAATATTCTTTATGCAGTAGATAGACCAAAGGGTAGGACAGATAAGAGATAATGTAAGCCAGATAGAGAAAACCTTAAAAGAGTCTGAGAAATGTGCAGAAGTTATGTGATGATAGGCATTTTGGGTATAAGGAGCAACAACGTTTGGAGGGATAACATTTTGAACTTTGGTACCTTGACACAGGTCTTGATAATGGAGAAGTCTATGACTGCTCTCCAAATTCCCTGTTTCTTTGGTACTGGAATGTTCCTTGAATAAAACCTTGTGCTTATCTGATCTGAGAACATTAGTTCTATGATTTCTTAAGATGACATGTGGTCTAAAACTGGAGGAAACAGTGTAAAGAAGAATCTCTGGAGAGGTGGAGAGGAGAAAGGGGCTCCCATTCCCATCTGTATCCCTACTGGAAGATTCTCAGAAGCCATTTGTCTAAGATGATCAGATGCTACTGGGGAAGATGAAGGCCTAGAATGAGAGATTGATTTAAAAGGTTAGCGGGGCGGGGGTGGGTGGTTGAAGAGGAAATAGTCATTCTGACTTTTTGGACTGTTCTTGGCTCTGGGAGGACCCCACCTATTTAAAGCCTCCTTGACAATGCTTTTTAAAAATTCTGTTTATTTAAACCTTGCTGAGTCTGTCTATTTTGCTTTTTGAAAAAAAAATGGTCCTGAATTAAAAGGAAGGATTTAAAAGGTAGATTAAAAGATCTGTGTAACCCCTGGAATTGATTTCCTTCTTTCTTCAAATCTCTTAATGACTTCAGCAGCAGAAGGGCCAAATAGAACATATTTGTAGAGAGGAAAATGAAAATCTCAGTTTTAACATCTGCTTGTAAATGAAGCAGTAGCTGTAGCAGCATTGGATAAAGCATCTAGCAGAAGTATAAGAAAGTATAGTTGTGTACACTTACCATTAATGTAGATGTTCGAGTGATATTCACTGTTGCAGTCATTACATTTGGGTTACCTGCTTGCAGGTAGCCCTCAGTCGGCCTGATTATCAAAGTCTTGGATCCTGCGTCGGTTGCTGTCTCATCTTCCATGACGTCAGGTAGTCAGGGGTATAAAGCATGCAGCTGACACCATTACATCAGTTTTTCTAGCCCCAGATTTCAGGTACCCCCATAATGGGAAACAATTATATACAAGGTTACACCTCCAACAAAAAACAAATACACCAGAAAGCTTTAAGCATAGTAAGTAAGAACAGAGGTGTAGTCAATAGAAGTCAGGGGGCTGGAGGGAAGGTAACCAGGACTGCAACAGTGAATACACTCGAACATCTACATTTATGGTAAATGTATACAACTGTACTACGTTCTTCGTGTTTCACTGTTGCAGTCATTACATTTGGGTAGATTCCCAAAGCTAAGGAAGGGAGGAGGCAGTTAGATAGCATTAGGACCAGCTATAAGGCCCTGCAAGACTGCAGTGGCAAAACCAGCTCTGAATTTAGAAAAGATTGGCAAGTGGTAATGCTTGGTGAAGGTATGTACAGAACTCCAGGTAGCAGTTTCTAGGATGTCCCTGGTAGGGACACCTCTGAGAAAGACTGTAGAGGTAGATGCAGCCCTGGTGGAATGAGGTCTTATCCCCTGTGGGGTAGGTTTTCCATGGTGCTTATAGCAGAAATTAATGCAATGGCCTATCCACTTAGAAATGGTTTGCTTTGAAATGGCCTTCCCCTCTGCCCCTGCAGCAAATGCAACCAGCAGCTGTTCAGATTACCTGAGAGGCTTGGTCCTGTCCAAGTAAAATCTAAGTTGTCTGTGCACATCCAAGGAGTGCAGTATTCATTCCCCTTTGTTCTGTGGATTAGAAAAGAAGGTAGGCAAATGAGTGGACTGATTAAGGGCCACACTGGATACCACCTTGGGTATAAAGGAAGGATTGGTCCTGAGGGACACCCTGTCAGCATGAAAGATGATGAAAGGCTCCACTGCCATGAGGGCCTGTAATTCAGACACCCTTCTTGCTGAAGTGATGGCTAGAAGGAATGCTGTTTTCCAAGAAAGGAATTTCAACTTTGCATTTGCAGCTGGCTCAAAGGGAGGTAGAGTTAGCTTTTCCAATACAAAGTTAAGGTCCCAGGCTGGAGTAGGGGCTCTCCTGAGTGGTTTTAGGTTTTTGGCCCCTCTGAGGAATTGCTTTAGTAGTGGATGAGAGAAGAGGGGTGGCTCTGTATTATAATGAGCTGAAATGGCCGAGCCATGAATTTTGATGGAAGAAAAGGAAAGGCCCTTGTGGAGCATCTCAGTTAAGTATTGAAGAATGTGCGGTAAATTGGGCACTGTTGGTGCACTGTGGGTGCAGAATCTGGCCCTCCTGCTGGGACAGCAGGGCAGGGGTCTGAGGCAGGTGCCATGGTTCCAGCAGTGACACACTGCGCAAGAGGGGGTACCAGTGTTGGCATGGCCAGTCTGGTGCAATCAGTATTGTCCTTGGTTTGTCCTGTTTGATCTTTAGTAGCACTTTGTTGAGGAGAGGCAGAGGGGGAAAGGCATAGACTGATAGGTTTTTCCAGGTGAAGGACAGGGCATCCACTTTCCAAGCTTGTCTGTGGGGTGTCCTTGTGCAGAATTTGTTCAATTGGTAGTTCTGGGGGAAGGTAAACAGATCTATCTCTGTGCTCCTCCATTTATTTCTCAAAATGTTGCATATCTTTGGTTCCAGTTTCGACTCGTGTTGGTCTATGAGATTTCTGCTTAGATCGTCTGCCAGTGTATTTAGCTTGCCTGGCAGGAATTGAGCCTGTAGGTGCACTTGGTAGCTCAAGGCTGTGTTCCACAGAGCCATGGCTAGTCTGCAGAGGGTATGAGTGGGATCCCCCCTGCTAGTTTATGTACCACATAACAGTGGTGTTGTCCGTCTTTACCAATAATTGTCCTGGAAGAATATGGTCCTTGAAGGCTGTCAGAGCATTCTGTACAGCTAACATTTCTTTTTGATTGATATGCAGGTGCATTTGACTTGGGTTCCATTTGCCCTGAATGCACTGCCCAGTGAGCCCCCCATGCATAGTCTGATGCGTCTGTTGTTAGGGTTTGGGTGGCAGGGGGTTGAGTGAATGGCAGTTCCTTGTTGTGGTGGCAGGCCTCTGCCCACTAAAGGAACTCTGTCTTTAGACAAGGGATGATAGGAATCATTGACCTAGGTCCTGAGAATGTTGACACCATAGGCTTTTTAGATACCATTGTAGTTTCCTCATATGCAGTCTTGCATATGGAATTGGTAGACTGCAAGAGGCCATGAACCTCAGGGCTTGCAGTATTTTCCTTGCAGATAGCTGGGTCTTTGTGGCCAGTAGTTTGAAGTAGGCTGTCAAATAAACTTGTTTCTATGTCATGAGGTAGGCCATCTGGGAAGTTGTATTCAAGCTTGCTCCCAGGAATACAATTTGTTGGCAGGGTACTAGATTTGATTTATTTTCATTTATGGTGTACCTCAGAGAAGTTAGAAGTTTCTTTACAAATACCAGATGATTTAATAGTATGTCCTGGCTTTCTGCCTGAATTAGACAATCATCCAGGTATGGGTATATATGAATATTTCTTTGCCTGCAAAATGCAATGACTGGAGCTAGGTACTTTATGAATACCCTGGGCGCAGTATATAAGCCAAAGGGCAGTGCAGAGAACTGATAGTGCATGTAGCCTGCTCTGAAGTGTAGGTGTCTTCTGCAAGATTCCCTGATTGGGATGTGCAGGTAGGCTTCCTTTAAATCCAGTGTTGCCAACCAGGCATTTTTGCCTAGCATGGGAAGCAGCTGATGAAGGGTTAGCATTTTGAATTTTGGAATTACCAAAAAGGTGTTTAGGATAGACAGGTCCAGGATAGGATGCCAGGAACTGTCTTTTCTGGGAACCAGGAAAAGTCTTGAGTAAAAACCTTGCCCCCATTCTTCTTCTGGGACAGGTTGAATAGCCTTGATGCTTAGAAGAGAGAGAACCTGCTTTTGAGCCTCTGCCCACTGATTTGGGGGTAGGTCTGGCCAACCATTTGGGGTAGGTAAGAAGTGGAATTGGAATCTGTATCCTTGGGGAACTATATTTAAAACCCATTTGTCTTGGGTAATGAGCTCCCAATTTTTTGCATGCAGGGCGATCTTTCCCCCTAAAGGAACAATCAGTTGAGCAGGGCTTGGAAGGTTTAAAGTTAAGTCATTGTGACAGTTTACCATAGGGGGGGGTGTCTTACTACTTCCAGCTTTGGAAGTGGGAGCCCCCCACTGCTTAGGTCTGTGAGTACCTTGAGACTGAGGCCTGGTTGGGCTGCTGGTTCTGGGTTTGGACTGAGAAGGCCTGGAAGAGGCAGGAAAGGACCAATTCTTAGAAGGCCAGTGACTACTAAATCTAGGAGGCTGTACTTGCATGAAATATTTAATAGTTTGCATATATTTAGCTTTTTCCTCCATCTTTTTAAGTACTTCTTCTGTTTGGTTGCCAAACAGGTGGTCTTGATTTAGGGGAGCATCCAGTAATTTAGCTTTAACATGATCTGGCAAAGTTTGCTCCTTAAGCCAAGCATGCCTTTTATGTACAGACCCAGTGACAGCAGCCCTGCAATATGCCTCTAATGAATCAAAACCACATTGCAAAGTATGTTTTCCAACTTGTTCAGCATAATGCATTAAATCCTGTAATTCTTTATTTTCAGCACAGTCAGGAATCAACATAATTTTCTGTTTAAGTAATCCAGTAATATGCTGCTGATACTTTAACATATGAAACTGGCAGGTTAAGGCCCTAATGGCCAAAGTCACAGAAGTGTAAACCTTCTTACCCCATCTGTCTAGGGCCCTGGAATCTCTATCAGAGGGGGTAGGGTTTTTGGCAGTAGTAGCCTTAATACCTTTGGTCCCTGTGAAATGGTCTCAGGATCCACAGTAGGATTCTTAAAGAGGAACTTGTAAGAGTCAGGTACTCTGTAATACCTGTCAGGTTTTCTGCGAGCCAGGGATAAAGTGTCAGGGGCCAGGCTAGATTCCAAGAAGACATCATCCACAATGTCCAGTACAGGAGGGACAGCTAAAGGCCTCTGTTGAGGTAGGAGTAAGAATTCCCTAAGCCTCTTTTTGGAGTCAGAGTAATCCTGGTTTTCCCAGTGGAAATGCTCCCTAAGAGCATGCAAAGTTTCACCAAAAGAGAAATCCTCTGGAGGGGAAGCAGAGGGAATGGAGTCCTCTGCATCAGAATCCTCATAGGTAGATAAGGGCAACTCTTGGTCATCAGAATAAACAGAAATTTCAGAATCCTGATCAGAAGAATCAGAAGGAAAATCAGTTCTAGGTCTCTTAGAGGGAGAAGGGTGGCCTCCCCTGATTAGAGTAATAAGGTCTTCAGCCATTGTTATCATTTGTTTTTTAGGCATAGGGGCCTGACCATGTGGTCTGGGCGTCAGTTTTGTAGTTGTGGATCGAGATTTAGGCCTTGAAGAAGAAGATGGTGTTGGTTTAATATGCAAGTCAGTAGGCCTGAATACACCCTCAGAAGCCATGTCTGCACAGCGGCTCCGGACCCATCCAAGGTAGAGACATCTGCAGGTTCCACAGTCGAAGAAGCATCTTGCGGCATACCAGACTCCAAATAAATCTCAGTAGAGGCCTGCGAATCTAAAGTAGTGGGTATCAGGGGCTGCGAAAGTGCCTCACTGAGTACCGGCAAACTGGCAACTAGCTTAACGGAAGCGTTGTCAGCAGCTTTGGACCTATGCGGTCTGTCTCTGTCTTTATCTTTGCGTTTTTTTGGAATGTTGGTAGTTGGGTGGCTTACCAAAGCCATTTCTGGATAATTGAACTGAGTACCAAAATATTTAGATGCGAAAATGAACCAACGACGAATAGTTCAAGGTTTGAATAAGGCACAAAACCGACATCGAGGGACGTCGTGGTCTGGGCCTAAACAAGGAATGCAGTATGAATGAAAATCTTTATGAGGTATTTGCTTTCCACAAGAAATACAATTGTTAACTTTTACTGACATTGGTTTAGAGCAAGAAAAAGTTTCCCCAATGGGGTACTTAGCTTTGTTGAAGACTTCGGATCTGAAACTCGAAAACGAAAATTTCAGGAGTTGGCCAACCGGCACTTGCGAACTGCTTCTGCTTCAGGCACCGCACGGCAAAAAAGACTGATGTAATGGCATTGGCTGCATGCTTTATATCCCTGACTACCTGACGTCATGGTAGATGAGACAGCAACCGACGCAGGACCGAAGACTTTGATAATCAGGCCGACTCAGGGCTACCTGCAAGCAGATAACCCAAATGTAATGACTGCAACAGTGAAACATGAAGAATATCACTGTAATTAGTGTTTGCTTACTTGAGCTACAAACAAAATTTTGGAACTTAATGAAGTTTTAACCTCAGAATATGAAAGGTTACCCAGGGAATGGGGTTAGTATTCACAATATGTTTAGCAGTAGATGGCTTTGATAAGGAAATAACTTCAGGATCTGATCTGGGATTAGAAAATTTAAGATTATTTATTATCACCTCTAATGAAGAACCAGGCATTAAGAATGTCTTTAGTTCATCAACAAATATATGCTGTAGTTGATTTGACATATTGGCTTTCTGTTTGTAAATTCATGCATTTTGGGCTTCTCCCAGTAGTTGGTGCAACGGAAAGTTTCGTTCTGAATCTTAGAAAAGTTCTCCTACAGTGATATTAACTGAAAAGTGTATTCACTCACAGGGTCTTAGGCTGCAATATATTTTTCCCATTTAACTTGGGCTGGTATGGGCTACTGTCTGTTTCAACACTGTCTACAAATATGATTATTTTCTCTATTAAAGAGATTGTAGTTTGGCATAACTCATTCTCAAGGCTGCCCATTTGGGTAAGCTGTTGTTATTCATATTTCTTCATTTCATGAAGATTAGAAGCTTCTTGACTCAGATTCTCACCTGTATGGTGATCACCATCATATAACATCTATGTCACGTCTTCAAGGTCAAGTTTCTATGCCTGACTTTTCTGTAGCTCTTGGGTAGCAGAAGTTGTTTGTGACTTTTTGGATCAAATACAGGCTCAAATTTCCTGCTCCTTTTTTATGCACCATCCAGTTTAGTATTCAGATTGTACTTTAATTTTCCAGTTTAGGATTCAGGTTTGCATTTCTGTTTTTCGTTTTAGAATTTAGTCCAGCACTGTGTTTACTGAAATATAACATTTGCTGCTGCTGCTGCAACTGTATATTCATCTATACTTCTACTTCCACATATGAACCATAGTTCCCACAATGCCAACCTGTTCTGCACTACTTTAGTTTTGCTTCTCAGGCTGCCTGTCATTAATACTATTGCAACATCTGACTCACTCACCCAAGTTTCTTTGACATAATGTTTTCTCTTCTTGTTGCAAAAGGGCATAGCAGTCACCTTTCTTGCATTTCTTGTTCTTTTTAGCCTTCTAATGTAGCAGAAATTACACTGGTTACAGGTTTTGAATCCTATAGTTTAGACTCTATAGCTATACTATGTTAAACATTAAGTACATCTGAGACACTCTGAAAATGCAAGTTATAGTCAGTTGGCAATTATAGTCAGTTGGCAATCTATTTTGTAGATTTGGGTACTGCAATTGTTTGCTTCACGGTTTAGTAGTCTGGATAAGAGCAGAGGTCTGCTTTGTTGTCTTTATGACAGTCGAGTCAAGAATTTCTTTGCTTTTCTCTGTTAGTAGTCTCGTATAGTTGAGTGATAACTTCTGCATTTTTTCATAACTTCAATTTCTTTTTTAGACAGAGTTTGGTTTAACAGCTGGGCTTCTCTTTTCACTTTCTGTTTAGTCTGGCTTTCTTGTATCAGTTCAGCATAAGAAGCATTTACTTATGTCGCTTTAGTTAATTGTTTGCTTCCTGCGTTACCTTTACTATTTCCAAAGATTTCTTATGAACTTTGGTCAAAGTTTTATATTCAGCTTCCGATTTTGAATTGTTAGTCCAAGAATAACATTATCCTATTCAGCTAACGTGCATGACAATTTTTTTTCTTGTTTTGGCACATTAACAATGATTCCATTCTTTTTACATTTTATTTCAAATCATGTATCTGCTGCATGAGTGCATTTAACTCACTTTTCTTACGTATTTACCACTTCACATACAGCCTTTACAAATGTTTCATAGAAAAATGCAAGCTGTTTATTTTCATAGGTTCATAGATTACTACTAAGCTATCTGCCCTTACGAGCCATTTTAAGCTTAGCCAATTATCCCTTGGGAGACTCAAACCCTGCACCTTGTGCGGCAAACACCTTAACCATTAGGCCACCCTCCCAACCCTCTTTTTTACATCTCTTGATTTACCTTGTTTTACAAGCAAGCCGAGTCAGACTACTTTGCTTTTGTTTTGGGGAAGTGATTTCCCTAGCCAATTAATTCACCATTATAAATGAAGGGCTGTATACATTTCATAATTTTTATATTCAGTCTCTTTGAATTGTGCTTTTAGCAACACACTTTCAGTTTGTAAATTTCAGTACTTTGTTTTCAAGTCAAGAACAGCATTGACAACAGTTTGCATGTCTTTTTTTTCACTCTGTAAACATGTAACAATGACATATACCTGAAACAGACTTGTTCTATCTTTCAAACTGAAACACTATTTATCCCAAATGTACTATTTTTTCTTGTATTTGGAACAAATATGTTCAATTTCTTTTTGGAATGGATTTGGCTTTGTCAAGAAAAAAATCTGAGATTTATACGAAAATCTAACAAAAGCAAAATGAAAGTCTAACAAAAGCAAAATTCTGAGGATTGGGAATGAAGGTAGACAAATTTATATTCTGGTTTACAAATATTTCATTGTCAACATTAGGTGCAAAAGAAGGGTTGGTCCTAATGAATACCTTATGCTTGTGATAAATGGAAACAGGAGGATACACCATAAGGATTTGCAACTCTGAGACTCTCTTTTTTTCTGATGTAAGGGCTACCAACAAGATTACCTTCCAATTACACATTTTTAGAGAAGAAAATGGAGCATGTTCAAAAGGAATATGAGACAAGTTTTCTAAAACATAATTCAGGTCCCAAGGAAGAGGAATAGATTTTCTTGATGCCTTGATGTGGAGGATACATTTAAAAAACTGTCTGACCTCAAAACATGCAGAAAGATGTGGATCAGAAGGAAAGCAGGTAGACATAGCTGGCAAATATGCTTTAGTGGTTCAGGGATACCCATATAGAAAGGGTTCTGTCTTCTCTTTTGGCACAAAATAGGAAATCTTTTGCATTTGTAGCAGGTTTCATAGACTCCTGTAGTAGCTATAGCAAATCCACAGAAAATAGATGCCAGAATGATATCAGAATCATATCATTCAATCTATCAGGCTTTGGGTTAATACGTTTGGGTGAATAAAAGAACACCTCTGTTGTTTGAGCAAGTCCATCCTGTGGGGTAATATGTGGTGACTACACTTGACCACATAGAAGGGAAGGGAGAAACAAAGTTGTCTGGGCCAAAGTATGACAAACCACCCATCTTTGCATTGTCCTTGATTTTGAACAGGACCTTTGGAGCTGCACAAAATGGAGGAAAAGCATAAAGGAATTTCCCTTTCTATGAGATTGACATGCTGTCTATTTTCCAGGCCTGCAGACATGGAACTCCAGAACAGAACAGTCTGAGCTGCCTGTTCAGAGGGGAGACAAATAAATCTATTTGATGAGTTCCCCACTGATGGACAATTTGTAGGAAAACCTCTTTATTCAACATCCATTCATGAGGGTCTGCCTTGGATCTGCTCAGGTAGTCTGCCACAGTATTACTCTCTGAAGGATATACACTGACTGAAGTAAGAGGCTGTTACCCAGGCTTCATTGCATATCTGAAGAAATTAAAAGATTGTGTCCCTCCCTGCTGATGTACTACTCTACAGTGCTATTGCTGTTGAGGATATGGTGGGTTACTGGAGACTAGACATGATTTCAAACCTGAAGGGCCAGGATTAAGGCTTTCATTTCTTTGATATTTATGTGGATTTTTTCTTGTCTTGCTCTGTTCTGACAAAATTCTCTAGACTTTTATGTTCATTGAACATGCACCCAATGCCATATTTGAAACATATGCAGAAACTGCCTGACAAGGGAAGAGAACCAGAAAAGACACTCCTGTATTGAATGATATCTGGTTTATCCACCAAAGAACTTCTTTCTTCATGAAAGGCAAGAGAAAAATTGGGAAGTTCAGGGGTGACAGTCCTGTGTCCAGATAGACTTGAGGTACCACTGAATCTTCCTCATGTGGCATCATGCAGAAGTAATAATTTGAATGCTAGAAGTCACGTACCCCACAGCTCTCAATATCTCCCTTACTGTGGTAAATTGTAAGGGCGAATGAGAGAATGTAGTTAGTCAAATAGAAAGTGCATCTTGTCCTGAGGAAGAAAAGCAATCGTGAAGACAGTGTCCAGATGGGCTACCCAGATACTAGCCCTTGAGATGGAAAAATGATTGACTTTTTCAAATTTATTGTAAAGCCCAGATGAAGAAAAGAGTCTATGGTAAACTTAAGATCAACAATACCTTTTTCTCCACATCAGACTGTTGAAGATACATGAAAATGAAGGTCCTCTAGATATGGGTAGATATGTATACCCTGAAGCCTGCAGAAAGCCATGGTCATGGCTAGACAATTAAGGTATACCATTGGAGCTGTAGGAAGACCAAAAGACAGATCAGACAATTGAAAATGAAATTGTAAGGTATAAAATCTCAAATATTTTCTGTCATTGGGGAAATGGAATATGACGATATTTGTCTTTTATTTCAAGGTAAATAAGAAGACTTGAGGAAGAATCAGAGGAAGGCTTTTGATCATCACATAACCAATATTGTAAGGAAATCCTTTTTCATCACACAGCTTATATCTAAAGGTATGGCATCCAGGTCCTGGATGTAATCATTCCACTGTACTTGGTTCTTGTCAGACCGATCACTGAATATAACGCCTCTTTCAGTATGTACCTGTCCAAACACTTAGCACAACTGAAATGTCCCCAAAACTTTTCACTAAAAAAGCATCAGGTATCTAAATCTTAACAACGATGCAGTTCACCTCAATGTATTGTTCCTTTGCCTTGCATATAGAGCCTCAACAGACGCTATCCTGTTAAACCTTTTACACATTCACAATTCCAATGGTAGCATAAACACCCAATCAAGATATCTCAATCTCTTTTGAAATATGAGCAGAACATAATGAAGGGATAGATATGTATCACATAGAATACCTCTCCTACTGAACCATTTCCCACTCCACATTAAGTGTTTCTCTTACTCTCTTTAAATTAAATTTGGAGGACTGGATGGGAAACCATAAATTTGCCCCTGGCTTAGCATCCATTCCCCTTATGGAAAAGGGAAACAAGTAAATGCCCCAGCATATCCTTGTTCTACCCACTGGGTTATTCATGTGAAAATATAAGTGCTAAAGACTACCAATGAAATATAAGGCTAGGTGTCTTAAGATTTTCACAGATCAATAGCTTAGTATGTTCCTATGAATCCATAGCACTGCTATCTTTATTTCTGAGCAAAGAATTGAAAGATGGAAGTAGCTTGGTGGGCTTGTCACATACTTGAGAAATCACTGCAGGGTCTGAAGAAGGATTTTACAGAGGAATTTATGGGGGTCTGAAACTTTCTAAAACCTATCTTTTTTAGGTGCTGGAGACTGGGATTCTGGATTCAATGAAGCTGTGGCAAAGGTTATCTCATAAGGCTTCCAGCACTTTTGATATGGCAGAAGGCATGTGGACTCCCATATACAGCAAATCACAATATGTTTTCTCCACATCAGAGTCATGCTTACCCTTCCACTTAAAGTGGTGCATCATTTTTAGAACAGTGTCTCTGAGGAGACTCAGGAGACATGGTATCAACTATCTCAGATTCATACCCAACAGGGAATGAATATGTAAGGAATAGATCAGAGAATCTACTTCAAATTCTGAATTTTCCTTCTTAGAAGAATAAAGTCTGTGTTTTGAGAGGATGAAGAAATAGAAAAAGAAGAAGAAGGAGAATTGCGGGGAGGGGTTTCAGAGACATACATGCCTTAAAAAGTCCTGTGGAAAAAAATCATACCACCCTTTTTTTGGATCCCTAGGGACAGAAGACACTGAGAAAGAGAAACCTCTTGTCTTCTATTTTTCTCCTAGGAGCATCAGTTTGGATGTAAAAATGCCAGTAGCTTCAATAAGAGTACCAGGAGTTTCTTCTGGAACCAAAAATTGAGATATGTCCTAAGATCCCTCAAAAAAAAAAAAGCCATGGTTCTCGCTTCTCAGCCAAATTTGCCATCTGAACAGTCATGTAGAAGGTACTAAGAGGCTACATCGTATGGGTGTAAATTGGGTAATGAGAGCAGGAGCAGCAAAACAAGCACCTTGTTGTCTGAAGGCTCATCAGTTGCCATAGCAGAGATGTCCAGGTTCAACTGGAAAAGAGATGCTTCAGGGTTTGCTTTTTAAAATTCTTTCTGAGCTGCTGATGGACATCTAGGTAGGAAGACATGGAGGCCATCCTACCACATGCAAATTCCATAAGTAGATACTGAAGGAAGATAAGGAGCTCTTTAAGATTTTAGGAATGAATAACTGACTGACAAATGAAACATTCCTTATAGTAAGTTCTAAGCAGAATAAGCATTTAATGTGACTAACTTTACACATTAACTGCCTCCCACAGTTATATTTACCCCTTAGTTGATAAGAAAAAGGTAATAATTTAGTCAAAAATGAAGTTAAAAGGAAGGCACCCAACAGGGTATACTTTTCTGCCCACTTAAAATGGAAAATGGCAAAGGCCGTATGCCTGACAGACCATAGCAAAAGCAACGTCTCTCTATTCTGGTTAGTGGCAAGAAGGTTCTGATTATTTTAATACACTATATTACAATTATCAGTGCTAAAACTAATACCCATAAAAATCCTGCCTTGTGTAAGTCTAATACTGTAATATACCTGATGTAAAAATTATCTTACCTTGTCTTCACAAATGGACTCCATACTGTCAAAATGCAGATGCTCTGTTCTAAATATTCCCACTTTCTAAAATGGGATATTTTCTTCATGTAGCCATTTACTAAAAAAAACTCTTTTCATGTGATTTGTAAAAGTACATCCTAACACGCGTTCAAGCTATGTTATCTAAGATGGCTACAATTTCCATGCTAACAGTCAGTGAGTCGTTAAAGATGAGATTGTTTGATCCAACATGAATAAAAACAGCTCCATAACTCCTTACATTTAGACATTCTAAGGCCCTACTCACATCCCGGATTATTGCTCCTGGCAGGCATAACACTATTTAATGTTCATTATCCTCTCTATAAATGTAAGTATCAGTTTCTGTAATAGCCATATTGCCATTTACTAGAATATCACTTCTGACATGGTCTGAAGAATTTTTCACCTCTAAGTCAGTAATGTCTTTTCTTTCAATTGTTTGCCATTAATTAGTCTTACTAAATTCACTGTTTGCACCACCTACATCAGTTGCATGTATACAGTTATCAACTAGGCTGTCATTGTACTTCTACAGGCTGAGCTTCAGACTTTTTCCTCTTATGTCTTTCAGTGATGTTCTTTAATCCTTCCAAGTTCAATTTAGATTTATTCTTTTTGGCCTGTCCCTTGCCCCTTTTTCTACTATCTCCACTGGGACAATTATATAATTTTCTGTAGAGTGAATACTTTGTGATTGAGCAAGTTTATATGTCCCTGTAATCTGGGTATTACATACCAAAGTAGTGTCCTGTTGCATAGTATATTTCTCTTAACATTACATAAATTCATTAATTTTGTTTTCTTCCTGGTTATTTGTTTTGAAATTCTCTTTCGTTCTCTCTCTTTTTTTATTTTTCATACATGCTCTCAATCCTCACACTCATGTACATTTATATCCAGAAATCCAAACGTGTCACATTTAATATCAAGTTTAATAAGGGGTTGAGTGAGCTTAACTAGCAGAGAGCACTTACTTTCTTAAATGTGCTCTATTTGCACTTTCCCTAAGATTAGTTATCTCATTAACCCATTCATTAATGTATGTAGCAATGGTTTTCCACGCTTTGCCACTTTCGCAAGTACAGTCCTCCTCAGCAGATCTAGATTTACTATCAGTAATAAAAAGCAAATTATCCAACATTTCACATGAGGAACTCAAGTCTCCAATAGTATTATGTGTTATATTTATATATACACAGCAGTTAGAACACTAGACAAGGTACTTTTTATTCGCAAACTGTTAATGGCATTCTGATTTAAAAACTCCATTCTCTGACAAAGTAAAGGCTATCTAAAAGAGGCAAAAATATCTAAATCTGTAATCAAAAATTCACAGAAATTAGAATAACAAGTAATTTAAGTCAGATTGTATCAGAAAATAACACAAACCATATACAAACCGATATTAAATTACATACATCGAGCTAACCTTGTACAAAGGGATGCACTCCCTAAAGTAGTTATTCTGACTTACAGTGCTAGTTGTGAAAGTCACAATAAAGCAGTAGCTGTAGCACTTCATGTTATAACTACAAAGGCCCTTTGTGAGAGATGAAGTGAGTCAGCCTATTATCTATCCCTTTCTTCCAAAAAAAACCAGTAAAAATCAGAGATAAGCATTAAGATATAAATCAAAATAAAGCTTCTTCTACCTAACAATTGGACAGGAAATCACAAAACAATAATGGATGGTTTTACATAATGTTTGGCATATCCTATCTGCAGTCTGAAGTAATTTATAACAAACTTGGCCCCTTGGGATGGCTTGAGTGTGCCTGAATACAATCTAGCTCTTTGTTCCAATAAGCAGTAAAATCAGAGACAAAAAAAAATAAAATATTTGTCCTGGTCCCCATCAATAAATACACCACACCAAATGACATTTGATGACCTTCATTAAACTTCCATAAACATAACTTTATTGAACAATATTTTAATTTATTGATCACAGCATGAACATCTATATAACCATTTACAAGGTCAGTATACCCTTGCTCGCCCTAACCAAATCAGCAGTTTCCTCACCTCCACTCACTTATCAAGCAGTGTCCCATCGTTCACTTTCATTCCCCAACTCATTGAATTAAAGATCCAACACCAGAGGTTGAACAGAAGAGGGACAAACCTGCCCCTCTTCTGTGCCAACCAGCCTGACACAGGCTGTTCCCCCCTCATTCATTCTAAAACCTTCATCAAACCCTCCAAAACAAACCTAAGTGTACACTAAAGAGGTCCAAACCAAAATCAGGTGTACTCCATCCTCTCTGCACCAAACTGGATCCCGGTCATTGACATCCCAATGCCCTATCACATAAATACTTCAATGACCATCGTCTGTCAGTCTTCACAGTATCAACCCTACCCCAACACTTCAGCATACGAACCACAGTCCAAGATTTAGTAAAGTCATGTAACCCTGCCACCCGTGCTATACTAACCGCAGCTAAGTCCACCTTGACCGACTGAACTGCCTTACCTTTTTCCCAAGCCTGAACCAAATATTTCAATAGCACTCCTTCCCACCAAACTCCTTCCTCCTCATGGCAGCTGCAACACAAATTTAACAGAATCTTGCAATGCCCTACCATATGCCTTCCTTTTAAAAGCCACCCAGAATCCTGTACCAAGCATCTGATCATTCAAAGCCAACCTGACACACCTCTTCTGGCCACACCAGCACTTGTGCCACTGCCATATTGACCAATGAAAATTAACATTTTTCCCCTGCAACTTCTCCTGCTAGACCTTCAATGCCACCCAAATTGAAACTAACTAAAAACAGTCGACATCCCTTCTCCGATCATCCTTCCATCCTGCCAGCCAATGAGCCACAAATCATTCCCCCAGAATAAACCCCCATCTCAATATTTCCTGCCACATCTGTAAACAATAGCAAATCCCCTTAAACAATCCAGTCCACCTGACACAAAGCTATACAATTAAACTGCTCCAAACAAAACAACCACAATGCTAAATCAGCATGCACCAACTTATTAACCCTCACTCAATGATGTTTGCTTTTCTCCTTTTCAACAAGAGGCCACTAACCCTCAAAAGGAACAACCTGGGTGAATTACCCCTTAATCCACACATTGTCATTGGATTTCCCCACTGAATCTTTCTTGCAAACATGTTACCTTTACATCTGGTAAACAAAACAAACCATGGCCTGCGTCCACTAGCAATCCCAGAAGACAATGCCTTGCTTGAATCTTTTAACTGCTGCCTAGGTAACGCAACACCCAGTTGCTCACACCTCCCCAAAAACACACACATACCCACCAATGCTCCATCAAACCATTCACCCAGTCTTAAGAATTCATCCAAATAATGTACCGTCTTCTGGCTACCCCAACTGCTGCAAAATCCAATGGAAAGCATTGCTAAACCTCTCAAAGTAACACAGGCTACTGAGCATCCCATAGGCATAGCATGATCAAAGTAAAACTGAAACCCAATCACACTGCCCAACAATGGCCACTCTTCCTCTCAAACTGGTAATAAACAAAAATGGTTTCAATATCTACCTTCACCAAGCATGGGTCTATAAGCTCCCGAATGACCTGCACCCATAAGCTCCTGAATGACCTGCACTACATCAGCCAGAGACATGTAACTCACTTTTGTGTCCTCTCCCGAAATAAAACCATACACAGAATTCCCCTTGGGATAAGACCAGTTGTGAATCAAATGAAATTCCCTGCTGTCTTCTTAGGAACCAACCCCAATGGAGAAACCTTAAAGCTGTTAAAGAGAGGAATATCAGTCAGACCCAAAAACCTACCCACCTGCCATTACTTCTCCACCAAGCCTTCCAAAATCTCTTCCTTACCATGCAAGTAACTCAGAGTCCTACAGAGTGACCCCTCCCCTCCCACTTCTGATTTAATAGAAAATCCCTCAGAAAACCCATCTATTAATTCGACTGCAACTGCTGCATCAAGAAACTATGTGAGCAGCTGACACAATACATGTATGTTAATGGAAAAATGCACCCCCCAGTCTTCCCGTTCACCCCCTAAAGGACACCCACCTTCTCCACATCTGAAAATTCCCCTTACCCTGACTACCCAAAAATCCAGGAAATGATTAATGTGAACCCCCCCGATCCAGGCTGTTGCAAACTCAAATTAAACAATGTGCATTCCCACCTGCCACATGCACAGCTGAATGCATACCCACACACCTCGAACAGATGTATGAAAACCTACACACCACCCATGAGCAACACCCCACATTAAAGATCCAATGTACCCCCTTCCCAACCCCCCTTTACTTAACCCCACTGCTAATGGCACCAAGGTTATCAACCATAGTGACTTGCTAAATGTCAGGCTGTCTCACATCCTAACACAGTGTCTGACCCATCGGCTTCCACTTCCAAACCATCTGATTGTACCACAACCAGGCATTTTCTACCCACAGATGCTGTGCCTCACAGATTGTGAGAAAATAAGCCAAGAGTGCTAAGGCCATGTAATAAATAAAGCCTAACACTAAGTTGTCCCATGTTCTTGGCCCCAGTCTACCTATCCTCCTCTGTCCTGAGGCCTCTAAAGCCACCAAAAGTGTCTACTGTTTGCAGTTTTTGATTCCATAAATGTTAAACCCCATCTACATCAATTCATTCAAAATATATACAAACTCAACCTTCCAGATATTTCCTTTAACTAAAAGCAGTATGTGAGGTGGTCATTAGACCCCTCCTTTGTCCCAGAGCCTGCTTAGCTAACCAGTCACCCGACTGGATCACAAAGTCCGACCTAACCTCCTGCTGTTGTAACTCCACCCCCCCCATTGATGATCCTAAACTCCCTGTAATCAAATCCAAAACCCACCTCATCGCCAAAAGCCTCCTTATGAAACTGTCCCCTTTCACTAAAAAGGGGGCCCCCAAATCTCTGTCGTTCTTCAGCTGCACCACCTGCTTTACTGTGCCCCTGATGTACCTCATCCTCATCTGTCTCCACACAACTCAAAAACTACACCAACTCTGACATGCCTAAATGAGCACCTGACAGTAGCATCATTGCCCGTGACCTCATTGCGTACTACTCCTGCAGCTGGAACATCCACTACAGCAGCATCCATCACCTGTCGAATCCACTTCCCTCAGGCCACCAGCTAATGCAAACTCTGCACTTCTGCCATCTATGACCTCATTGTGCACTGCTCCAGCAGCCAAAACACCCAGCGCAGCAATCTTCAAAAGAAAAGACAACTGTAAATCCTCTGAAAGTAAGGGAATTCCTCTAATCAGAACATTGCCCACAACAGCAAAAAAAAAAACAATTTTAATTTTCACTCATTCCCCTAAGTCATTGCTCCTTTGATTCCCTTCTGCGCAAAAACCAAAACAACTACCTGAAAATTAAGTCATACCCTTCTCTCACCAAATCAAAGGAACAGGTGTATTCCCAGACTGCCTGTCTTTGAAATGAAATGCCCCCAATCAGGTATTTGCTTCCTTAATGATTTGGTATACTGCCATTCCCCTTTACACCACTTTTCTTCTTTTTTTTTTTTTTAAGTGTAGCTGTGTTTAATATACCATATGTATTACAAACTCATAAGAGTACAGTCTTTAATATACATCTCCAATTTTATTTATTTAATATTTGTTTACTGGGAAAGTCCGACTGGAACATAACCCATTTTCAGCGAAGGCCCAGGGAGAAATGCTCCAGATGCATGTCTTTGGAATGTGGGAGGAAACTGGACCACCTGGAGGAAACCCACACGAACACAGGTAGGGCATGCAGATACTGCACAGAAGACACCCCAGCCGTGAATCGAACAGGAGAACATCTTGCTGTGAGGCAACAATGGTAACTACTGCACCACTGCATCACCCACTGAACAAATAATCAGTACACAACACAAATGTATATTGGCTTGACTAGAAACACCATAGTGGATAATAGGTTGACCACATTTTCTGGTTCACTCCTACAGAGACAATCCTCCTGTCCAAACCAGCAAAAATAAATAAATCAAATAAAATGACGATTTCCAAAATTTAAGAGTATTTCCCTCATTCCATGGATGATGACAACTTCTGTACTGGAGTACAAATCTGAACCAGTAAAACTATCTGTTGTATTCTTAATCGAAAAGTACAATTAAAGTGCTACCACTGCAAGTGAAATGGTCTTAGTTGAAAAAGTCAAATCACTGAAGTTGCTTTGTCCTCTAAATCCATTCTGCAGCTTCTCTAACCAAGTGTGTAGACAGTCTTCAAATTCCACTAGTACACACTCAGGGACACTAAATGAATAAATGGTTAGGTTTATGCCACCAGCAACTCAGGAGCAACATGCCCTCACCATGTGCACCTGTAAAGGTATGAGAGATAAACACTTTTAGAAGCCCTTAGACATATTAAACCAGTAGGGCAGGGGGTACTCCAGCAGGGTACAAAACATGGTGCAGAGATTCCACTTGGGGGTGGGGGCAGCAACCTATGTACCATATCACTGCTGCTGTGCATCAAAACATTAAGCTGTTGCAATATGTCAGACAAATGACACTGGATCTGATCCCAAACTGTGAGAGAACACACAGCAGGCAAGGCCCAGCTGGCTGATACATCAACTGCAGGAAAGTTGGCGTCTTTTCTGCTGATCAGCATCTCCAGCCACTGAATACTATGCTCCAAGTTGAGTAACAGCACACTGCCACCAAGTTCATACACATAAAGAGAAGCTATTCCAGAGGTGAACCCCAGCTGCTGCAGCACCAGGCAGTAATTCAGAATATTGATGGTCCCCACTGCATTGTAATCGGACAGAAAGCTGGGCTTCAGGCCCAAGTGTACAGCTAGGAACTCCCCAGTGATCTGAAGACATGCACCTGCGGGAATGGACTTCTTCAGGTTGTCCTTAAGATGTGCTGCCCTGCAGAAATAAGCTGCTGAATTGCTATATTATCCCTATATGAGGCAGCAGATAAATCACCATCACATTCCTTTCTCAAGATTACAAGATAAGCCTTTTACTGACTAAATCTGAGCAACAAATGATCATTAATTTATAGTGTGGACTCAGACCATAAAAACCTGCCAACCCCCCTCTCCCATGACCATTAGTGTCCCTCTGTGCATGCTCAGCATACTGCCATTATTCATGGGTGTCTCCCCACTCATAAACATGCTCTTTCAGCCAAGGACTCCTCCAAGCCATGAAACCATGCATTCTGCTGTTCCACCACCATCAGTGAACTCACAAGGTCCTTCCACAAAGAAACTGCATTAACCACCACTGCAACGAGCAAAAAGAAAAGAGTGAACTCCTGTAGATAAATTAAGGGGACCTGTCCCCAGGACCACATGTAACCAAATCCTCAAAGAAACTGACCACAAAATCAGAAACAACTCCAGATGCTGACGAGTTTACGCAACTAACTGCAGTCAACAGCAACTGTTCATAGATTATAGCCTGCAATGGAGCCAAATGGTAAACTAAGGGTTCCTATGGCTCGGCCCTAAATCAAGGTGATGAAAATCCCAACAATATGCCATAACCGAATCCAATAAACCAGTTCCTAAAACTAAACCATAAAAAACTGAATATCCCCTTCCTATCCCCACAACAAATTATCCCAGCAGAGAGGCGAACAAAAAAACCCACCCATCTACTATTACCATCCAACTAGTATTAACCCGAAGCCTACCTGTTCTCCAGAATACCTACAGGCCATCTCGGATGTAACACTTGCTTTAGCAAGTTAATGCCAAAATCTGATCCCTTACCCAGTTACACTCACACAAAGCCAGTTAAGCCCCTCTTTGCACTTACCTAATTTCCTCCCAACCCTCGTACTTTCCCAATTTAACCCTTCCATTCCCCCACACTAACTTTCTTCCACTACTAACTTAACTCCCATTACTATTCCTACCTGACCCTCCCCCAAAGATGTTCCTGGACAAATTGCTTTGTTTCCAAACCTCATAAAGCAATATAAAGCTTCTCCTACTAAGCAATTTCACAGGAAATCACAAAACGATACTGAATGTTTTGAGATATCACATTTTTTCAGAAGCTCAAGGACTCTCCTTTCTGCTTTGAGCTGCTTCTCAACACTTCTTTTTCACCATCTGATTGTGCTAAAAATGAGGCTGCTTAGGCTCTTTTAAGCCTATAGCCTGTGAGTGTGTCACTTAAGAAGGCAAAACCTTTCAGAACTCCTAGGCAGGTTAATTTTCTATAGACAGATCCAAACGTTTCATTGTCAGTATGTATATTAAAATGTATATGATATAATATAATGCTGCAGCAGTGCATAAGGTACAAATAGTGTGTCTGACAGAAAAGTAGAGGCAGATCCACCTTTAACTCATTCCCCTCAGTGGAGCCCTGGAGGTTTGCAATGTAACTTTCAATGACTGGAGCTTAAGATTTTTGATAAAAATGAAATGATGTTCTCATATTTTAAACAAGTATTCATATCTTTGCAACCACTGTGGTTTCGAAAGAAGTGTAAATAATAAACTCTTCAGCAGAAAATGCTTTATAGTGGTAGTATTAAAATTATATGTCTTAAACTGGATTTCATAAATCACAGTAAACACAGTAACTATTAATTGTGTAATAATTTGTAAACAACTTGCAATATTTCAATAACCACTCAAGTTGCACACATACTGCTTATCCAGCTGAGGCCTTTCATATGAGGCTAAGACATTTTATCTGTTCCACTTGGTTGTTTAGATATTTAGAGAAATATAACATACAGCAGACTCCCTCTTCTCTAGCCTGTCTTTAACCGGCCATCAGATTTCTGCTGCAACCCTAGCAAAAGACAACAGAGAAGAAAAACACTTCTGCCTCTTCTGGGCTAAATAATGAGAGACATTTGACTTTTAGACTTCATATTCATTAAAAAAATACATACCAAAACAAATCCTGTCATTCTAGCTGATTTATAACCTATAAATGCTATTTTTGTATGCATTATCTGATTAACCAGCTATTCATTTATCCAGCCTAAAAGGGAGTCTACTGTATATGAAGATATAAATAAATATTATACGAACAAATAACAAATAATATAGTTTTACCCACACTAAACAGAGACAAAGTATTAGTGCACTTATATTATCCATCATATAATCTTTAAGATGAAATATTTCAATAACTTGTATGCACTATGATTTTGGAATTAAAAATGTAAGTATGGATAAGCATTATTAGTCACCTACAGGCATCAGTAGGATGTAACCAGAGAAATACAAGGAGGTGCCGGTAGGCTTTAATGAGTTAAACCAAACTGAAAACAAGTCTCTATGGGGATTGTTTAAGGGTTGTTAGTTTCCTAAGGTATCAGATTTTGTTTGTTTAAATCATGGCTCTACGAAGGAGTATAATAAGAGTCTTGAGGCAAGTCAGGTTTGTAGGGTGGGACTAGGATGGAAGTTGTCCCTGCAATATCAAGTTTGATGCTACCCTCTTTGTGTTCCAAGGATGGACGTTATCCTTGTTGCGCATCCAGAGAAAAGTGTCACCTGTTTTACGTACTGTTGGATTAGACCAATAATAGTGAAGAGATTTATGTCAAGCAAAAGCTATGGATTATGAAATAGAGCTTTTGAAAATGAACTTATATTTTGTGAGAGCACTTACTGAAGTATGACACTTTTTTCTGTTATTTCCAAATCTGCAGAACTGTATCATTTTCCACTAGTACCTGTAAATAAACCATGTTTATACTGCAAGGTGGTATCTAAACACTTTTTCTTTTTTCTTTTTTTCTTGGCCACGCAGCTTAGAATCAGCTGTGACCAATGCTACTGGAGACAGGGTTGCAGGGCAACCAATACAGATAATCTCAGGGCCTACACACCCTGTTGCAGAAGACAAACGTCTAGGAAGTAACGCTTACAGCATGGATACTATCATTACTGCTTCTAGGGAGAATAAAGCAGTTGTGGATGTAGTAGAGAGTCTTTGTAGTTCAAAAACTTCAGAAATGTTTAGGTCTGGACTCAATGTCGGTGTATTTATGGAAGAAGCAGCTGCTGTAAGTGCTGCAAGTGCAGGTAATACAAGCTCTTGGAATATTTGTAATGAGAAGAAATATTCTCCTAATTCACGCTTAAATGCAGACAGTATAATGGAAACAATAGAGCTCTTCCATAAACTTCTAAAGGTTTTTGCACTCGTGGCTCAGTTTTTTTAGCAGAAGCTCTCCCGTACAACAAGAATGGAGAAAGGGCATGTCGCGCAGCAGGAAAGGGGTGGCCAGGAAAGGCTCGGACAGTTTGATGCTGAGGACAGGGCCAGTAACAAGAAGTCGCAAACAGGTAACTTAGTATTTAATTTGTATTCGTTTACACTGACTGATGAACAATTGGCAGTTTTGAACAGAGGCTTATCCTATATTCCTGCAACTAAGACTTAACTGGTACTTTGCTAAATCAGAATTTATTTGCTAGGAATATTATGCTGAGTGCTATTTTTCCAGAGAGATCTTTGGTATGCAGTGCCTTTAAGAAACCTAATGTATTTTCTCCTGACCTTTCACCAGTGCTGGAAGCTTTTCTCAGTTTATGTGAAGATGATTTGAGAGAATGTTTTACTAACAATCATAGTGATGCCTATTTTTATAATTTTGATTGTAAAGAGTTTGAAGCTCTTAATCAGTTGATAAAAGCCCAACATTTGATTATTAGACCAGCAGACAAAGGAAAAGGCATAGTTGTACTAGATAGATGTAAGTATTTTGATAAAATGAGGGATATGCTTGGGGACAAAAATGTATATGTTAAGCTACAGAGGTTTCAGGTTACAGGCATCATTAACAGAGTTATTTTTTATATCTATGATCTTTTGATGACTGATATGGTTAAATATAACTTGTTTACCTATTTTACAGTTGAACATCCAAGAATACCTATGATCTATGGGTTACCTAAAATACATAAGTGTGCTGTTGACCCCCCTTTTTGACCAGTTGTATTGGTAAGAGGATGGCTGATGGAGCCGCTGTCTATTTTTCGTGAAAAACAATTAAGACCCATCCTAGACACTGCTGTTACCATAACAATTTTTGGGTAGTCTATATACATGGTCAAGGGATTTTGATAATTGTGGTGACTTTTTTTGTATCACTTGACGTGACCTCTTTTTTTTTACAATAATACCTAATGAGGAGGGAATAGAGAGTGTAAGATTTTTTCTTTTATCTGAAAGTGATTATTCCAATACTAAAGTGATGTTAATCTGTGCCTTGCTTCAACTGATACTTGAAAGCAATGTTTTTATATTTGAATCTGAATATTATTTGCAGAAAGTAGGGGTTGCGATGGGTATGGCATGTGCCAACACATATGCCAATATTGTGCTAGCCCATTGGGAGAAGACTTTCATCTTTGAGGACCTGTTGTTTATTATGCATGTTAAGTTATATAGGCATTTTGCTGACAACATATTTTTTGGTCTGGCAAGGGTCACCTGAGCTTTTGTTGGATTTTGTAAATTTTTTACAACAGATTACATAGTTTTTAAAATTCACAGTGCAACATTCCGACAGAAAAATGAAATTTTTAGATGTGTCTGTCAGGAAGAATATGCTTGGGAATATATCTACTAGCAATTTAAAAAAAAACATACAAGAAAAATAATATTCTCCATAGAACTAGTATGCATCCCAAGCACATTCCTAGGAATGTGCTAGATAATCAGATATTGAGGGTGATGAGGTTGCACACTGAGGAAATACCTTTAGAGAGAGCATTGGATACCCTCAGAATTTAATTTCTGAATAGAGGTTATAAGATAGGAGACATAGAGCATGCTATAGAAGAGGCTAAAGTTTTAAGGGACTCTAAGGCTAAGCCTTATTTTTCTGATAACACATCACAGTCTCCAAATTTCAATAGATCACATGGTTCAGGGAATGAAAACAGAGTAGTTTTCACTTTTTCTAGTAATGTGAATAAAGTGTATGATATTATTAAGAAAAACTGGCTGATCTTTATGACAGACCCTGCACTGAGTAAAACACTAGGTCCAATACCCAGGTTTACTTTCAAAAATAATAAAACTTTAAAACAGCATTTATGTTACAAGCAGTCAACCCCCAGGACAGTATACTAGAAAGGAGAGGTACTTTTGCATGTAGATCATGTAGTGCATGTAAGCATATTTTAACAGCTACATCTATCGTTCATCCTAGATCAGGTAGAAGTATTGAGTTTAGTTTCTATGCAGACTGTACAACACTGAACATTGTTTATTTGGCTAAATGTGTTCAATGTGAGAGATTTTATGTTGGAAAGACCAACCGTACCCTGAAAGAAAGAATACTTGAGCATACAAATGTCATTCACAATAAGAAACACACTAATGCACTAGCAAAGCAAGTAGCTGAATATGGGGACAGGCATCATTTTAGGTTTTTAATGCTCACCACAGTCAACTGTGGTTTGAGAGAAGGAGATATTATCAATGATGCTGAGTTACATTAGATTTTAAATTTAAGAGCTACTGTATCCCAGGATTAAATAGTAGTGTTTCTTTAAAACCAGCACTTAAGAAAAGGGGATTACATCATTGAGAAGCTGGCTGTTGGTTCAGTTGTGTTTTGGTTACTGATTTCTTTTGGTTGTTTTGTTTTATTTAACTGTTTTTATCAAATTTCTATGTTGTTTTCTGGTCTGAAGAAGCGGATGAACCGTGAAAGCACTAACCAATTTTAATTAACTAGTATTTTTACACCCAGCCATGAACGTCTGTTTTTATACTTGTTATGATTTTGGATTTGTTCAGGTCCTTGTGATTCCTATCATTTTAAAAAAAAGGTATCTAAAGACTGTTTCTCTGGCTAGAGCTACAAAATAAACGACATTGGTAGGTTGCAGTGATCAAAAGAAAAAAAAAGAATTACATACAAACTTCATGCCATGAAACTACATGAAATTCCTCTGCCTGAGTTTCTTTGTCTCCAGTAGATGACCTGTCCTTTTGTAAAGCTATCTGGAAAGTGCACTACATTATTTTATTTCCCCACCCAGAAATGAAAGCCATGTTGAAGGGGCAATTATTAGCTGCTTAACAACCCAAAAGTAATAAACTTAATCTCTTAAACTGGGAGGAGCCGGGGCTATGTTGGTTGAAAAGCTTTATGTTTCTGATATACTTTTTTGTAGCTCTGTTCCAATATGGGAATTCATTCTGCAAAGAGTTCTCATGGCAATTTGAAGGGTAACCTTACAGAAGTGTGAATGTCATTTATGAAAACCCTGTAGCTATACAGAGAATTTTCTTGTGGCAGTTTGAATGTTTATCTGAAGGAAAATGATCTGCTGTCTGTTTTCCTGTGAAACAAAATTCCTGGATCTATGCAAGGTGGAAAGCCCACTTGAGGCCTTGGTGAGCTTGACAATAACCCTCCAAGAATATGGATGGCTACTTAAAGACACCTGCTTAACATGCAACAAGTTTTCACTCTTCTGAACCAACATCCCCCCTCATTAAAGGACCCAAAGACAGTGAATCTCTAAAGAAACTAATTCAGAAAGATGATATGGAGGTCTGCCTTTGAGCAGTATACTACCTCAAAGCAGTTGCCCCAAGCTGAGTAGACCAGGATCTTATTATCACATCTGACTGGATATATAAACTTAGATTATATGGATGCCCAGGACTGCCAAATCTGAAGTGGGAAGTATTGATAATGGCTGGAGCTTCAGCAGAGGCCTTGTCTCTTAAGATTTGTACCTGGACATTTAATTTGGAGGAACTGGTAAGGTCACCAATGGCTGACATGATGCATATTTTAAAACTGCAGACAGAACTGCATGTGAATGTGAACAGTGCAAGTAAAATTTTGGAAATATTTATAGTAGATAAGTTTCAAATATGACTCCCCAGTAATCAAAAAATATATTCTAGAGTGACCCTAAGTCATCTTAACAGCTAGTTGTTTTAGTGGAATGTTTATCATTAATTGTATTTGCTAATCTTGTTAGATTTGCAAATTACAAAGGCTGATAAACCTTCACCTGTTTCTGTTGCTTTGCTTACAAATACGATACATTTATCTCCACCTGAATTAATTTATTTAAATGTTCTAGGTCAGGGTATATAGCCAAGAGCGGCATGATTAGAGACAAAAATACTATTACTGAAAAACTGCTAACCTTAGAAAATTGTACGTAAAAGCATACCCAATTAATGTGCTTAAGTTGTTGCTGCTATAACTATAGATCCTGCTTTATGTCACTGCACTATTATTACATTTTTCATGTGTAACATTGGTGAATATTGATTGATTCTAGGAGCATGATTACATTAATTAAATTCCAATATGACTGCAGGCATTAGACTACTATTAAGGAAACTGAAATTATATGTATATATGGAGACAACAAGGAATACCCCATAATATAGGGGAAAACACAGACTCTTCTAAGTAAACTATAACACCTTGCCACTCTACAGTATAACTTACTGAATCTATTTTTTTAATGTACAATATTTTACCCACTTTAAAAAGCTGTGGAAGTTATGGGAGGAAAAGTTTCAAAAAAGCATACTGCCAGGAATACATACCCCCAGTAAAGAAAAGGGTGTGAATCTAGAAGATACAGAAGGAGCTAAGATTTTACTCTGGGTTGAAGGGATAGATAAAGGTGATACTGAGTCTTTTCAGAAGACTCAATGTTAAAATGATGAAGGCCATCAGGACAGGGACTGACAGAGGAAGGGAGTCTTGCCAAAAGACTCATGTTGTTAAAGTAATGAGACATTAGTGTGGAAACTGACAGGAAAGGACCTATAGTTAAGAATACAGTAAGAGAAGTTGGTCTAGAACATGATAGAAAATGGAATAGTGGATTGTCTGTGGTACATCAAGGCAAAGAGGAATCTATTGGTAAAGAAAAATAAGAAAATGTTGATGGACAGGAAGGGATGCTGCCAACACCCCATGTGGGAGAACACTATCTTCATGAGCAGCCGTATCAGTTGAAGGAGGAAAAGCTTGTACCTGTATTTGTAGGGGAAGAGGCCACAGACTCCACTTCAAATCATAATAATGATGAAGACAATGCAGACTTAACTGACTTACAGATGACCCATATAAAATTTAAAAAGGCACAATGGGAAGACAATACACTGAGTAGAGCTAGAGAATACAAAGACAGAGTAGAAAAGTAACCAAAGAAAAAGGAGACGAGCCTAACTATATACTACTTTGAACTAAGAAATGACCTGTTCTACAGGGTAACAGAAGACAGAAGAGATACTGAGCTAGCTGTTAGTTAAAAGACCTTTCAGAACACTTGTAATGAAGTTAGCATGCAGCCAGATTTTGGATGGTTATTTATGGATGGAAAAGACAAAAGCTAGGGTTTTAGCTAGGTTTTACTGGATTTACTGGAGAGATAATTTTTGTGCAGTTTGCCCAGCATGTCAAAGGACAGCACATAACTCAGACTTTAGGAACTCTTTGATTCCCTAACTCATTGTGGTTGCCCCTTCTACACATATAGCAATGGACATTGTGGATTCTCTTGCAAAATCAAGTAAAGTTCATTTGTATATTCCAGTAACTATTGACTATGCAAAAAAAATCCTGAGGTAATACTCTTACAAAGGGTCAATGCAAAGATCATAGTGAAAGAACTGTACTGTTCTTCTTCTAAGGTGGTAATTCCATGAGAAATTTTAACTGGCTAGGACACTGATTAATGTCCAAGGTAATGCATAAACTCTGCAATTTTTTTTTCTATATGAAATAGCTAAGGACATCTATATACCATCCTTAGAACAACAGGCTAGTTGAGTGCTTTAATAAAACTTTAAAATCCATGCATATCTCTCAACCTGAAAACATCAAAAACCTGGACAAGGCTCATGAAAAATAGGTACAAATCTGTACGCTGATTAACATAACAGTTGCATACATGATTATGTAACCCTGCCCACTCCAATGGACTTGTGGGATGTCAACTTTTAAACACAAACTGAAGAACAGACAACCAAAATATAGCACCAGAGTTCCCCTGCAGCCATTCCAATGCTCCATTACCTGGCTATTTTGCCCCATTTACCATAAACACTAATGTGTGCATACTGCTTTACTTCTACAATGATTATTTGGATTTTATTTTTACATTTTATAACACAATGCACAAACAATAACAGATATCTGCTAAACAAAGAAATGCTGTCTCACAATGAAAATATATTTGGCATTAAAACTTCTCTGCTCTTGTAACTCACATTCATTGAAACAGCATTGAAACCCACACCACATCCAAAGAAAATGCATCTGGCCAGTGGTGGATAAAGATTACCTTTGGGCTGTTTTCAAATCATAGGCCCCTTGCACACAAAACAAAAAACATACATGCGTTCTTTGATACACCTTCCTGATTTTATTAAATTATATTTCTTGTATAATACAGCACACTTGTTAGACTTATGTTAGAGCACATTTTAAATTTATTGTTTGAACATTTTCCAGTAGGCAATGAAACAAAATGCATGCCATGAACCAATAATGACAAAACTGCCCAATTCAGAACATTTCCATCATAAAAGTCTACTTACACACACACACACACACACACACACACACACACACACACACACACACACACACACACACAAACACACACTATACATATAAATAAATAAATATATATATATATATATATATATATATATATATATATATATATATATATATATATATATATATATACATACAGATATAAATATAAATATAATGACAGTAGTGTAAGCCATAGGCATCTTCCACAGCTTCTCGCATTTATTTATTTCAATTTTAGTTTTTTTTTTTTGGAGGGGTGGGGAACAAAAGGCCAAAAACCAGGGACACATTTTAAACATTTCTTGTATAATTTTGGAGAGCTGCTAGAATAAAATGCATTTTGCTGCCAAGTCTTAAACTCAGGACCCTGTGCACTATAGTCAGAGCAACATACCACTATACCAAATCAGCAGTTTCCTGAAAAATAGGAAGACTGAAACTTAAATGGCTATCATTTAGTTAATTCAGATCTCACTTCTCACCATCAACCTCTTAGCACAAAAAAACTGGACAAAGCTAATAATGGGGAATACAGAATTCAGTTCTCACTTCTCACCATAGCTCTCAACGTCTTAGCACAAAAAACCTGGACAAAGCCAATAATGGGGGAATACAGCCTCAAAATAGTAGGGGCAAATTTCAAATACTGATCTTATACACTTAGAAATTTGTTAGAATAAAAGGCTTTGTGTTACCATTTATTTTCTGAAGAATATGAAGTCTGAAATTCAAATGCCTGACATTATTTAGTGAATTGAATCCTTCAGTGATTTGCCACAAAAATCCTGAAAACCACAGATTTAATGAGGAACAGAAGAAAGATATGAGCATAAATTCACAAGTGCTGGTGGCTAGGGACTTTAGGCTCCTTTTACACACACCCACACACACACACACACACACACACACACACACACACACACACACACACACACACACACACATGCACACACACAAAATATCTTAAGCAGAAATAACCTTGATCATGAGCTCTGCAGCAGTCCATTGCAAAAAAGCTGTAACTCAAACTAAGCTTGCTCTGCAGCAGTCATTCAGATAAATACCTTAAACTACAGTTGTTCAAATAAAAACCTTAAACTAAGCTCACACACACACTCCACCAAAGAAATATCTTAAGCAGAAATAACCAGGTTCATGAGCTCTGCAGCAGTCTGTTGCAAGAAGGCTACATAGACACTCCACTAAAGAAATACCTTAAGCAGAAATAACTCAGTTCATGAGCTCTGCAGCAGTCCATTGCAAGAAAGCTGTAACTCAAACTAAGCTTGCTCTGCAGCAGTTGCTCAGATAAAAATAAATACCTTAAACTAGGCTCCATTCATGAGTTTGCTCTGCAGCAGTCCTTTCCGCTCGCACAATTCAGACAGTGAAGCAGTCCCTCCAGCTCGCGCCATTCAAACAGACAGTGAAGCAGCCAGACAGAAGTGAGCCCTTGAGCTCAATTCCGACAGGCTGAAGGAGCTGACATCATCGCACATATGATGTCATCAGCTCAAAAAGCGAAAGAAAAAAAAATTAAAAAGCTGGGAAAAAATTGGAAATGAAGGGGTGCCACTCAGGAATCATGGCACCCCATTATTTGGACCCCAAAACTCAGTAAGAACCGAGTAATTTGGTATGATTGGGAGGTATGAGTGTAAGCCATAGGCATCTTGCACAGCTTCACGCACTTATTTATTTTCAATTTCAGTTTGTTTTTGGGGGGGGGACAAAAGGCCAAAAACCAGGGAGACATTTTAAACATTGCTTATATAATTTTGGTGAGCTGCTAGGATAAAATGTTGTGTTACTACCATGCATTTCACTGCCAAATCTTGAACCCAGGACCCTGTGTACTACAGTCAGAGCAACATACCACTATGCCAAATCAGCAGTTTCCTGAAAGATAGGAAGACTGAAACTTAAATGCATATCATTTAGTGAATTCAGTTCTCACTTCTTGCCATAGCTCTCAACCTCTTAGCACAAAAAACGTGGTTCATTTCTTACTTCTCACCATAGCTCTCAACGTCTTAGCACAAAAAACCTGGACAAAACCAATAATGTGGGAATACAGAATTCACTTCTCACCAAAGCTCTCAACGTCTTAGCACAAAAAAACCTGGACAAAGCCAATAATGAGGGAATACAACCCAAAATAGGGACAAATTTCAAATACTGATCGTATAAATTTAGAAAATTGCTAGAATAAAAGGTTTTGTGTTACCATTTATTTTCTGAAGAATATGAAGTCTGAAATTCAAATGCCTGTCATTATTTAGTGAATTCAATCTTTCAGTGATTGCCACAAAAATCCTGAAAACCACAGATTTAATGAGGAACAGAACAAAAATATGAGGCATAAATTCACAAGTGCTGGTGGCTAGGGACTTTAGGCTCTTTTTACACACACACACACACACACACACACACACACACACACACACACACACACACACACACTCCACTAAAGAAATACATTAAGCAGAAATAACCTGGTTCACGAGCTCTACAGCTGTCTATTGCAAGAAAGCTACACAGACACTACACTAAAGAAATACCTTAAGCAGAAATAACCCGGTTCACGAGCTCTGCAGCAGTCCATTGCAAAAAAGCTGTAGCTCAAACTAAGCTTGCTCTGCAGCAGTCATTCAAATACCTTAAACTACAGTAATTGAAATAAATACCTTAAACTAAGCTCACACACAAACACTCCACTAAAGAAATACCTTAAGCAGAAATAACCTGGTTCATGAGCTTTGCAGCAGTCTGTTGCAAGAAAGCTACACATACACTTCACTAAAGAAGTACCTTAAGCAGAAATAACCTGGTTCATGAGCTCTGCAGCAGTCTGTTGCAAGAAAGTTGTAGCTCAAACTAAGCTTGCTCTGCAGCAGTCATTCAAATAAATACCTTAAACTAAGCTCACACACACACACACACACACACACACACACACACACACACACACACACACACACACACACACACACACACACACACACACACACACACACACACACACACACACACACACACACACACTCCACTAAAAACATACCTTATGCAGAAATAACTCCTTTTATGAGCTCTGCAACAGTGCATTGCAAGAAAGCTGTAACTCAAACTAAGCTTGCTATGCCTTAAACTAATCTCCGTTCATGAGTTGTGTCTGCAGCAGTCCTTTCCCACTCGCGCCATTCAAACAGATAGTGAAGCAGTCCTTCCCACTTGCACCATTCAAACAGACAGTGAAGCAGCCAGATGGAAGTGAGCCCTTGAGCTCAATTCCGACAGGCTGACTGAGCTGACAACATTGCGTACATGATGACGTTAGCTCAAAAAGCGAAAGAAAAAAAATTTAAAAAGCTGGGAAAAAATTGGAAATGAAGGGGTGCCACTTGGGAATCATGGCACCCCATTATTTCAACCCCAAAACTCGGTAAAAATGGAGTAATTCAGTACGGTTGGGAGGTATGAATCCATGTTATGGAAAGTCATAAAAATGACTGGGTGAAACTGGGATGAGCTGAGTTTTTACCTGTGAGGTATACATCTTAACCATTATGCCAAACTCCACCCTTCCCTTTGTTATAAGAGAAGTACCCCAGTCCTCAGCTGCACTCACATTATTTGAATTACTATATGGCAGACATCCTGAGACTGACGAGATATAGCTAAAGAAACATAGGAGGAAGAAAACACCCCTTTAACAGTGTGATAGAACATTCTTCAATTCTGCCAAAGAGGCAAAGAACTATAATGCCTTTAGTAAAAGAACATATGGAGACAGTCGAGGAGACACACCACAGACCATATAACAAAAATGCTCATCTTAGAGTCTGTGATGAATAAAGGCTTGTTGCTTTGGAACACCAGCTGGGTTTCATGATTTTTGGAACTTATTACAACTGAGCTCATCAACAAATTTCCAAATCTACTAGTTTTTCTTTTATTTATTTATTTATTTTTCTCAGCACTCTTGTTGGTGAGGTTAGAGCTACAGAGATTCCTGTGCTTGTTCATTTTTTATATATTTTTTATTTTTTCATCTTAGAGAATTCAAATAGCAGATAAAGGACGTGCCTTAGTACCCACTGGTTCAAAGAAAAAGAGAACCAATACAAGTTATAACACATAAATGTTCTAAAGCATTTGGGAGATACTGGATGGTCTGTAGTAGATATGCTTGCAAGAGAAGTTAAGCCCCCTATAGCATATCCTGAATTTAAAATAGGAGAAACACAGCAAACAAAATATCCACAATGGACCATCATGGAGCTAAAATCCTTTTAATAAAACAACTTGAAAACCATAAAAACAAAAGAAAAATAAGTTGCAGCTTCAGCAGAGAAAATGGACAAGCGCTTTCAGCTTAACAGCCTTCTTCAGATCCTCAGTTTGTTCTGCTTCAGCAAATTGTTTAAATATGACAATCAACCAATCAGAAGCTTCAGAACGAGACAACTCCTTTCCCACATGGGAAGTATGGTGGGCAAAGCCCCCCACTTAAGTTTTTTTTTTTTTTTTACAGAGCAGCAAATTTTTTCCCTGGGAAAAAATTCGCTGTTCTATTTGTTCGATAGTTTTTTGTTTCAATATTATCGGTCTGATAAAATAGTGCTCGCTATTTACATCGTACGATAATATGATATAGACGCGTCTGGACTATGTTCAGAGCAGGTAATGAGATTTAATGACCATTTCTGGCATGGTGAGAATCCCTTCAAAACAGTATTTTTGAGTTATTGAACTACATACTGTTTGCCACCTTGGGACACCATCAGAAGATGCCACCAAATGCCACAGAATCAGGAAGCAATTGGACACCTACTCAGCATACAGTACATGGAAACATGTTTTTTAACATAGTATTTGTGTACATTTGATATTTTTGAATCATAAAGCCAGCGTTGTATGATAAGAGCATAATTACAGCAAAACAGAGTCTTAAAAAAACCTTTTCACACAACTTTTATGTTTACAGTCATAGAAGAATCCCAAACCGAGTGGAACAGTCTGTTTGTACTGTCTCCATGCCTGACAGGCCAATAAGATTTTGCGAAGACTTTAGAAAATTAAATAACATCTCTACATTTGATTTGTATCTCTGACTGAATAAAATTGTTTAAAAAAATGGGCTAGATTTCTGTCCACTTTAGATCCAAGCAAAGGCTATTGGCAATTTCCACTAGTTCCAAATGCTAAGGAAAATGTGGCAATACCTACATCTGATGGACTCTTCCACTGTACAGCCCAGCCTTTTGGCTTTGGGTGATGCAGTGGTGCAGTGGTTAACGTTGTTGCCTCACAGCAAGAGGTTCTCTGGTTTGATTCTCGGCTGGGGTGCCTTCTGTGTGGAATTTGCATGTTCTCCTTGTGTTCGCATGGGTTTCCTTCGGGTACTCTGGTTTCCTCCCACATTCCAAAGACATGCATTTGGAGCATTTCTCCCCAGGCCTCCGCTGAAAACAAGCTCTGTGGAACCTAGTCGGACATTCCCGGTCAACAAATGTTAAATAAATAAATAAATAAAATAAAATAAATAAATTTTGGTCTCTATGGAGCACCTAAAAGCTTCCAGAGGCTCATGGCTTATAGACAAAATTCTAAGGCCTCATGCCAGACATGTTACAGCCTACCTAGATGACAACACAATACATCTGCTAAGACTGAGATAAAAGTTTTCCAAAAGTCCACATTATTCTGAAATTTTTACATCAATCTGGATTAACAGCTATCCCAGCTAAAGGCAAATTAAGTATGGCTGAAACCTGTTATTTCGTACATACAACAGGCAAAGAAAAGTTAATGCCATCCAGCACTGGCCAATGCCAACTACAAAAGGCAGGTTAAGACAATTTTTTAGGTTTGGGAAGCTATTACCATAAGTTATTCCTGGACTTTGCTACCATTGCTTGTCCCCTGACTGAGCTATCCAGAAGTAGGGTAACATTAAAAATTCACTGGTCAACTGAAGCTAAATAAGCCTTCAGAAAACCAAAATGTATGCTATGCTTGGAACTTATTTTGATAGCCGCTGCCTTTTCCAAACAGTTTTGTACATACTGACACCTCTGAAGGCAACAATTATGCACTATTGTCCCAGATACTACATGGTGAAGAACACCCTGCCTGTTATATTAATAAAAAGCTCAGCAGCCCTGAGAAAAAGATACTGAACAATAGAAAGGGAAAGTCTAGTAATAAAATTTGCATGGAAGGGAATCCATCCTCATTATAGGCCAAGCCCCCATTGATTGCTGCATAGGGTGAGATGATACTAAGGTAATACTACTAAGGTATCGCTTTGGGCATTAACCCTTCAACCATACAGTTTTAAAATCGATCATCATGTAGACTGCAGCCACCTTAATGTGGATTGGCTGTCCTGGTCATACAGCTCATGCACTGGGGCAAACCAATGTTTTATTGCTGTGTAGGCCATGTGACATAGTGGTGGCAGTCGAACTTGGAAAATATGCTGCTGCTGTTATAGGGTAGTGTCAAGTGACACTACTGCTAGCTATGGAGTGTGTCAGGCAGGAAAGCAGAGGAAGAATCAAAAACAAGTTCAAACAAATGCCTCTGAGGATTTTAAAGGACTGTTAGGAACCCAAGATCGCAGATTATTGTTTACCTAAATCCTGGATTAAGGAAGGAATGAAAAATATCCAGGGTGTCAAGCTTGAAGAGCGGAACCAGGATAGAATCTGTCCCTGCATTAAGTTCAAAGTTATCCTTCTTGTGTTAAAGTTTGGAAGTTTTCCTGTTTGTCAGATTCAAAAAAAAAAAAAAAAAAAAAAAAAACACCAGCAAGTACTGTTGAATTACACCAGAAGTACTAAAGCTATGTGTGTTAAATGATATCACACTTACACTTCTTTTTTTTTTACATTCTCTTTATTATTTTTGACAAATCATTTACATACATAACAGCAGGCTCATAAATATAAGTACACACTACACACTAAAAACAACTATATACAAATCTCATCTATATCTTACTAAAATGATTTCATATCTTTTACTTAATATCATGTCAGAATATCATCTAAAATCAATTTCCAAGAATCCTTCTGTGAGGGTTTTTGCTTCATGGAATACCATAGATATTTGTGCACAAGTATTTGCTTTCTAGCTACTTGTCTAAAGCCTTCCCATGACAGTGTAGTCCTGTTTTTCCTGTTTAATGTGATGTAGTATTTCATTAACATAAATATTGTTATTATAAGATGTATATGTTTCATTTTAAATCCTGTTGGGGGAATATGTAAGAGAGCAAATTTCCAAGGTAGAGTTGTTTTTTCATATCCCATTTTTTCTAATTTGACCCTTAAGGCACACCAAAGCTTATATGAGCATTTACAGCTCCAAAAAATGTGAATGATATCTGCCTTTTGCGAAGGGCAGAATTGACAGTTTGATGGTATATCGTTGTACCACTTATTAAGAATTTGGGGTGTAAAGTAAGCATTATTTAAAATCATAAGTTGTGTATATCTAAATTTTTGGAGAGGAATAAATTTTGAGAATTTCTGAATAGCCTGAGCAGTTTTGTTGGATGTAATAGTAGAATTCTGCTTGGTCCAGTAGCTAGAATGTATAGCCTCTCTGTTGCATTTAATAGAGATAATAATTTTATATACATTTGAGATCATTTTTTTTTACGTATCAACAAATCCCATAATGTTTTACATGTAGCTATATCTGAATCTGAGATATTAATACCGTCCCAGTATTTGCAAGATACCTCTTTTAGTTGTCTTAAAATAGTTGTATATTTGGGCGGTAGATTTAATTTGCTCCTCATGTCAATTACTGAGTCATGTTTAAATGGGAGAAAATCTAATACAGCTTTATCCCTCAGCAGTGGGTAAGAATTCAAGCTAATCAACCTATCATTCATTTTAATGTTGGGATTAAGATGTATCGGTTGGAGTGTCCTGAAAGCGGCATATACATTTAAGGAATTAAAAAGATTTTGTGTGATTATAATTTGTTCCCTTAAATCATTTTGTAATCTATACACCCTCCAAGAGCTTTTTTCTAAAAATGGAAGTGCCTTGGGGTTAAAGTGTAATGCTTTAATATAATTATGATATAATTTCACCCACATTGGGTACCATTTATTGGAATCATTCCTATATTCTGCAATATTGATTAATCTACTACACTTGTTAATTTCATAATATAGTCTAAGATCAGGGAGTCCCATTCCACCTTTATCCTTAGGATAAATAAGTTTTTGATAGCTTATCCTGATAAGTTTTGGATGTCATAAAAATTTTGATAGTATTGTTTGTGTGATCTTGAAAAATTTATTATGTATGACTGTATTGGATGTGTTAAATATGTAAAGTAATTTCAGGAGAACATTCATTTTAATGATGGCAACTTTGGATAAAAAAGGGAGCTTAAGTTGTGCCCATCTTTCCAAATCTTTTTGTATAGTTGACCATATTTTATCTACATTTTCTTGATAATATTTATATGCATCCTTATGAAATGAAATTCCAAGATAGTGTAATTGGTCTTTAATTTTAATATTTTGTGGGGTAAATACACTGGGGTATTGTAAGTAGTTATTTAAGGGAAATATTATTGATTTATCCATATTTATCTTATAATTCGAAACTGTAGAGAATATATCTATTGATTTTATTATCTTATTAAAATCTGAGTTGGGGAGGGAGTAATATATATTTAAGTCATCTGCATATGCTGAAAATGCAATCTTTGTGTTAAATAAAATGGGGATATTGTGAAACGTTTTCTTCTTTATTAGTAAAAATAATGGCTCAATAAATAAATTAAATAAAAGAGGTGATAAAGGACATCCCTGTCTTATCCCATTATTAATTTCTAGTTTCTTTGAGCTATATTTATTTATTTGTAAAGTGGAATAGGCCCTCATATGCAGCATATTAATATAATGGATGAATTGTGTAGGAATGTTAAATTTTGGCAGAATGGCTGCCAAGAATTTCTTGTTAACTCGGTCAAATGCTTTAGATGCATCAATAGCTAATGTGTATATGGGTGTTTGTTTTATTAAAGATAGAGAAATCATTGCATCAAGCGTAAGTGTTTGGTCTATTTTTGCCTATGATTGACAAACCCTGATTGTTCTGGAGATATAATTTTAGAAATGACAGATTTAAGTCTAATAGCTAATATTGTCGCCATAATTCTCATATCTAGATTAATAATAGATATGGGCCTGTAATTATGGTGATTAGTGGTATCAGTATTCGGTTTAGGTAGTAGGATGGTTCTAGATGCATTCATATGTAGATCAGTAATACCAAAACGTATAATGTAGGCAAAGAGATGGTGCAATATAATAGAAATTTTGGAAATAAAACATTTGTAGAATTCGGCTGAGAAACCATCTGGACCTGGTGCCTTATTAAATTTCAAGCTGTTAATCGCTGTATTAATTTCTGTTTGTGTAAACTCAGCCGAAAGAAGATCTTGTTGTTGTTCATTAATTTTGGGGAATATTAATTGTTTATGGAATAACTGCAAATCTTGTTCCTTATATGAAATGGGAATGGGGTTATACACATCCTCATATATCTCCTCAAACACCTTAATTATGTCTTGTGAATTACTGTATTTATTATCTTGGAAAATAATTTCCGAAATATTTGGGATAGGTTTATAGTGATTAAGTAATCTTGCTAAAAATCTGGAGGGGAGTTGCACCCATTGTGAGTAATTTGCTATGTTTTTGATTTCCTGATACGACAGGTTATCTGCTTGCAGAGATAATAGATTTGCTTGTAGTTGGGATATAGTATTCTCTAGGTCCGAGGAATAATTCTGTTGCATTTTTAACTCAAGCTTAGAAATTTCTTCCTTAATACTATTTTCTTTGTTGATAGTATTTTTCCTATGAAATGAAGATTTATTAATTAACATCCCTCTGATTAGAACTTTTGTGGTAGCCCATATTATATCAATCGGCTTGTTGTCCTCTGCAATAGATAGTATGCATTTGTCAAGTAGAGTGTCAATTTCCTGCCTAATATCCTTATTATTAATTAGATTAGGGTTAAAGTGCCACCATATTGTATTGTTTTTCGGGGACTTTTTATGTACCCAGTCTATAACTAATGCAATTCTAGAATGGTCTGATAGATACCTAGGTTCTGTATAAAATGAAAGAACGAAGTGTAGAAAGATATCAGATATTAGGAAAAAATCCAGTCTGGACCAACTCTTATAGCATTGAGAGAAGAACGTAAACCCTTTATTGTGTGTATGTGAAGGAAGATTAGAATATGGGTCAATTAATCTAAAATCATTTTTAATTTCAAAGAGTGCAGTAGTGGCTTGTATATTATATTTAGATTTAGTGTTGGTTCTATCTCTCTTTGGATCCTGAATGGAATTCCAATCACCCCCTAAGATGTAGTAATGATTAGGGAAGGACTTTAGTAAATTATAAATAACCATCAAAAAGTTTTGTTGAAGAGTACACGGGGCATACACGTTGACAACTAAGATTGGTTTATCTAACTTATCAACTTTAGTTACAAAGTAGCACCATCTACCTTCTGGGTCTGAGTCCTGTTTTATAATATCATGCTGGAAGGAGTTTTTAATGATGATGGCAACTCCTACTTTATTAGTTTTATTTCCTGCCGCTATAATGGTTTTAATCCATTTTTTCTTTGCTGTGAGGTTCCATTGCTCCTTTACTAAGTGGGTTTCCTGTATCATAATAAAATCGAGTTTAGATTTAAAAAATAAGTGCAGAAATAGTTTTCTTTTGTTATCTGTTTGTAGCCCCTTAACATTCCATGAAGCTAACATCCACATACTGTTATTAGGAAATGTAAGCTTGTCCGGTGTCTAACAATTGAGTTAGTAAATAGACTCAGTACCGAAGGATTCCATACAAAACATGCATTTCTTGGATATAGATGAGAAACTCTTCCAGTCTTAAACCTGTGCCTAACCACTAACTCTCCTAACCTGGAAGAGTGTGGGATACATTTGTCCATTTGAGAAACAATTGTTAAGCAAAAGGAATGGCAAATATTTTTTAATTTTGCTAACTTAACTTCACATTTTGAAAGGTATCCCAATCCCAAAAGTCTAACCCTATAGAGCATAGAAAACTAAACTATCCTTAATACTCAATCCTGATCCACAGATCAAAGCATAAAATGAAGGTATTGTGAGAATAATATTCGCCTAGAGTTATGTTATGAACTTTTAAGAAGGGACTATGATAGTTGTATTTCTATTACTAATCTTAATGTTTAAATCAACATTCTTTAAACATGAATTAACATAATAAATTTACATTAAAAAAAGGAGACTTATGAGTACAATATAATGGAGACCACAACATTTTCACATCCGGAAGTTATGCAGTACTGATGTAAAATGAGCTCTTTGATGTATGCAGTACAGTATTCCTATCATCATATTTAGTATATGAAGCAACTTATGTCAACCCTAAAAGTAATACCATTCCCCTATTGTCCAATACAGGTATAATAACATGAATAGAATCTTATACAGAATACTGAAAGAAAATACTGTTATTTCTTGTTAGATTCATCTCATATTCAATAAAGTAATCACACCATATATGGTTTCCGCTACTCAAAATGAAATAGTATTTCCATCCACAATCCAATATAGTCCATCTGAATATTCAACAAGTTTTAAGTGAATATTGTCTATTTTGTTGTTAACTTAATATAATATTTAATTATAATGCTGCAACAAAATGTTTAGAGTACCTTACAATCAATACATATCGGGAGGTATGCCCAGAACACTGCAGCAACTGCATCTTCAGAGAGTCAGCGTGTTTATGTGAAAGCTACTATTCATCAGAAGTGCTTACGGTGAAAATGAATAAAAGGATGCATGGATTATTTCATCCAAATCATGCTTGCATTGAGATAGGGACATTATTATATCTTCTGTTATATTTGGCTATTTTCTATTTCCTAAATGTATTCAATCTTTAATAATTGGATCTTTTCTTCTCACGCGCTAAATCCTGCACTAAACCGCAGCTGTATCTTTAAGAAAACGTTGCACCCTGGGAAATCCTGTCATCATGCACGTAGAGGTTGAAGTGCAGTTCTGGACTGATGGAAGCTGTAGTCCATCAATGGTGTAGTCGACCACGAGAAAACCAGGCCTCGAGATCCAGCACTTCCATTAGTTTTTATAAAATAATTCCTGGATTACAGCAAACTGATACGAAACCAACTGGAGGCCAGCAAAGAAAAAAATCCAGGCGAGGATCCAAACACAGCTCACGTATTTTATTGTACAAATAACCAGCAGTTGTTAAGCGCTTTCATCCAAATACATATGGACTTCATCAGAACAGCATTACTATGCCCTCACATTCATTATATACATAAATTTCCCACCTAAAACCCCAATTATTCCATCAAAAGTTCAATTAAAAAATATATTGGTTAAAAACACTGAATAGAAGTACTTTATATACACATCTTATTTTTGATAAAACAAATTGCCATAAAGTTAAAAAACTTCATATATATTCTGGCCATGTCCATATCATATGTAATTAATTATCCATATATAAATACCATAATGAGATAGAAATTGTAAACAATGTTGGCTTGTGCTGAATGCAACAGTACAAATATAAAATACAATATCTTATGTATATAATTGTACTAACTAGTGAACTAATATAGTGTCATACACCACCCATTCTTATAACCAGATTTGATAAATATCAAAGATGAGAAATAATAAATAATGATAAAATTAGTAGGAATACATGTATTGCACCACCTTCAGTTATATCCTATATCAGTGTGTGTTTACTGGTATAAATATAAAGTTATAAAATATCTTATAAACCTTAGGTTATAAGTCCTAAATTATACCATAGTTATAGATAATAACCAGATAATAACTATGGTATAATTTAGGACTTATAACCTAAGGTTTATAAGATATTTTATAACTTTATATTTATACCAGTAAACACACACTGATATAGGATATAACTGAAGGTGGTGCAATACATGTATTCCTACTAATTTTATCATTATTTATTATTTCTCATCTTTGATATTTATCAAATCTGGTTATAAGAATGGGTGGTGTATGACACTATATTAGTTCACTAGTTAGTACAATTATATACATAAGATATTGTATTTTATATTTGTACTGTTGCATTCAGCACAAGCCAACATTGTTTACAATTTCTATCTCATTATGGTATTTATATATGGATAATTAATTACATATGATATGGACATGGCCAGAATATATATGAAGTTTTTTAACTTTATGGCAATTTGTTTTATCAAAAATAAGATGTGTATATAAAGTACTTCTATTCAGTGTTTTTAACCAATATATTTTTTAATTGAACTCTTGATGGAATAATTGGGGTTTTAGGCGGGAAATTTATGTATATAATGAATGTGAGGGCATAGTAATGCTGTTCTGATGAAGTCCATATGTATTTGGATGAAAGCGCTTAACAACTGCTGGTTATTTGTACAATAAAATACGTGAGCTGTGTTTGGATCCTCGCCTGGATTTTTTTCTTTGCTGGCCTCCAGTTGGTTTCGTATCACTTCCATTAGTTTATGGAGTCAAAGCCATCCCAAAAAAAAAAAAAAACAGAAGAAGACGAAAATAGTGCAGGTAAGTGAACTCATCACAGAACAGACAGATTGAAATGCATACCTCGCCTTATTTATGATGTGTGACTGCAATTGGTTTCATGTCGCTATTCATGCCCTCTGAATAATTTTCTCCGGATTAGTTTTGAAAACTTTGAGAAAAATTGACGCTGCTTCATCATTACTATTAATTGAGTACTTATTTCCTTGAAAAGAGAAATAAAGCGTATTGGGATATTTCATTTGGAATTTGATTTGTTTGTTGATTAAAAAGGCGCAATAGGGGGCAAGCTTCTGTCTTTCTACTTTTATTTGAGGTGGCAAGTCTTGAGAAATGCTTATTTTTGAACCATTCCACTCAACAGATTTTTTAGATTTGGCAGCATATAAAAGTTTATTCACATGCTAAGTTTAAAATTTTAGCGTAGATGTTTCTTGGCTTATTTAAGACTGGGGATGCTCTAAGAGCCTGGTGAGCTCTTTCAATAGTAATTTGTTTAGCATCTATGTCGCTTCCTAAGAACAGAGAGAATATTGTAATTATACTGTCCAAAAGCTTGTTTTGCTCAATACTCTCTGGGATGCCCCTTATGACTATGTTGTTACGTCTAGATCTAGCTTCAAGATCTAGAATTTTGCTTTGAAGATCCTGGATAGAAATTTTGTTGGATTCAGATTTTTTTTTGTATGCCTTCTATTTTAATGTCCTGATCCATGATTTTGGATTCTATTTTGTCCATCCTTGTAAGAATTTTATCTGTTGATGATCCAACTGTATTAATCTGAGTGGAAAGATTTTATATAGCCTCATGAATAGGTTGTAGTGCCATTTGTAGTTCTTCTAAGTTGGAAGTTTCTGATTTATTTTTATTTGTGCTTGTGTTTCTATTAGCTTCCTGAGGTTTATTGGTTCTGGCTCTTTTAGAAGTAGTAGTATCCTTTTCAGGTGAGGCTAATGAGGAAAATTTTGTTTTGGTAACCTGGCTCTCCATAGAATCCGCTTCGAGTAACATTTTATTTTTCTTCCTTTGAAATATTCCAGTAGATCTTATTCTGTATTGTATTTTAGATCCAAACCAGCCTGGATGTTATCAGCACAGTCCTCACATGCGGCACACCCTCCGTTTCCAATCTGCTGCAATCTTGCAATTCTGTTGAAGTTTTGGTTGTTTTCTTTCCTCAGGTACATAAAGCAGAGTATTTACTACCGGATCTGGTTGAATTTACTTGAAGAATATTTTTTTCTCACATATATTTGGTGTAAATAATTAAGGTATTCTGCTCCTCTGTGGTTCAGCACTATCTACAGGACAGCAGCCATCTTGTCTCCTCCCACACTTACACTTCTAAGGTAAATGATATCACACTTCTGGTAGCCTCAAGCATATTCTAACATTTCAGACCATTTTCTGAAAAATCAAGTTAACTCATTAACACTACGTGATGCGAAATGCCACACCTGTAGCAGCCTATACACATCCTTGTATTCCAGAGCATTTTCTGAAAAATAAACTTAAAATGGATAAGATAAACAAATGTAAATATTTTAAATAAACTGAAAACACAAGTAAACTAAAAGAAAACACAGTCAGGCACTAAGGCGATCACTGGCAGTCGTCACGTTAAAAGTAAACACCAAAAAGGAAAAGTCCACAGACACTTTAATGATTCACACAATCAAGTTAAAGCACTTTTCGTCTACTGAAATCAGTAGACTTCTTCAGAACACAATTAATTGAAATGAACAAGTGGTTTAAATAACCATATGTAGTAATCATTACCAACTATAAACAATTAAAATACAACCAATTATACTGAACAATTACTTAAAGTCATAGTGACAACAAGTTGACTTGACTTACTAAAACTAACCACGAACCCCTATGAACCTACAACATATTACCATTTAAAACATTATTAAAATTCTAACAAATATAATCACGTAATAGTAAATAACATTAAACTATACTACTACTAATCCTAAGGTTTTTTACCTAATTAAACTTTTCAGTTTCAAGACACAGCTAATGGAACACAAATCATTAAGACCCGGAAAAGAGTAAGAATTCAATCTAATTTGCCATTTTAATTCTCATTCTTCTAATAGTAAATGGAGGGGGGGGCACCTTGTTGCTTATCAGTTATCTGGTCAATAACCAAAAACTTCTACTATGATGAACATCTTTATGCTATTAGTAGAAGTAAACAAGAGAATGTTTTGGCTAAACACACTTGCTTATTTAAAGACCATCACTTCAAGTTTTTGGTTATTGACCAGATAACTGATAAGCAACAAGGTGCCCCCCTCCATTTGCTATTAGAAGAACGAGAATTAAAATGGCAAATTAGATTGAATTCTTACTCTTTTCCAGGTCTTAATGATTTGTGTTCCATTAGCTGTGTCTTGAAACTGAAAAGTTTAATTAGGTAAAAAACCTTAGGATTAGTAGTAGTAGAGTTTAATGTTATTTACTATTACGTGATTATATTTGTTAGAATTTTAATAATGTTTTAAATGGTAATATGTTGTAGGTTCATAGGGGTTCGTGGTTAGTTTTAGTAAGTCAAGTCAACTTGTTGTCACTATGACTTTAAGTAATTGTTCAGTATAATTGGTTGTATTTTAATTGTTTATAGTTGGTAATGATTACTACATATGGTTATTTAAACCACTTGTTCATTTCAATTAATTGTGTTCTGAAGAAGTCTACTGATTTCAGTAGACGAAAAGCGCTTTAACTTGATTGTGTGGATCATTAAAGTGTCTGTGGACTTTTCCTTTTTGGTGTTTACTTTTAACGTAACAACTGCCAGTGATCGCCTTAGTGCCTGACTGTGTTTTCTTTCAAATGTAAATATTTTGTGAACAAAAAAACTATTAAAACTGTACAAATAGCAATGTTATCAGTAAGAAGCATTCTTTCCAGCAATAACAGTCAGTGAATTTATAATTTTCCATAAATATAATATATTATTAATTCACACAAAGCCATAATTATTTTTTTTGGTAAACTTTCACAAATTGTCATATACTGGAAAATGTACAACATAGATGTATATTGTTAGAACACTTTGGTTAAGCAGATTTAAGATTTCACAAGACAATTCTTCTGTGAGTACGTTTACTTAGATATTTACAGAAATATGAAAACATATGCTTAATTGTATAATTAGCAATATAAATAACACTAAATATTCTCACGATTTGCAACTTAAAGTGCAAATATCAGACAGTTTTCTTCAACAACATCTAAGGTTTTACCTGACACCCTGCAGCAGTTTGTAAGTCATTTTCTTTTTGAAATATTAAGTACATATGGAAATAGAGCTTATTTTCATAATTGCTAACAGACAATTAGCAATATCTCAAGTATATTGTGATACAAATGGACATTGGCAATGAATTTTCTTGTTTTTCACTGTGGTATTTTACATCTTACCCCTCAACAGCCTGTAGGTTTCTCAGTTTTGAAAATAAGAACATAAATATGAAAATATGAATAATAAATGCAAACAGTGATTAATTTCTCAACCTTAGGATATCAAACAATCTTGATGTCATTTTGTTAATAAAACCTTGTCCTTTCTAACACTAAATGCTATTAACTGGTAAGTTGCTTAGTTAAAGAAGCCAGACCCAAAAAAGGTCTGAATGCCATAATCTATGGGTGTTAACTGGAAGTATACAAAAAAGGCACTATAGGCATGATTGAGTTACAAAACACAAGCCAAACAAATGTAAATACCTAATGACTGGTAAATTATATTGTAAAGATAGAAATATTATTGGTAAACAGTCCTCGTTCCAGTGATAATTCCTCAGAGCTGCTCTTGGTTTGGCTACATTGCCTGAGAGTTACAGAGAATCTGCTGCATCTAAAGCCATCCGCCGCTAAAAGAATGAACATAAGTATCATTTTGCACTTCTGCTGATTATTTTTACAGTATTTCATAATAATCCTGTATTATTTGTTACATTTCTTGCACTTTAGTAGAGTTTCAAAGCTGAAGAGTTTCCACTGCTGCTGTAGTCCCTAGCTACATTGTATCTGATAGTTTTATAGGATTATAGTATCTACACTTCGTGGTTTTCCTGCACTTGAGCTCTAAAGCAAACATTTTTTACATTAACAAGGTTTTCTGACTGCACTCTTGTGGCAGAGTATGTTGTGGCAACCTATCTCAGTTGGGGGCTGCCGACTGAAATCTTACTTTGCGTTTTCCTGATTGGTCTGTAGGCCTTGCTGTTGTAAAATTTATTTCTGATTCTATATAAGCCCAGTGTTTGCGTGGGTTTGTGCTCAGTTTCTCAGAGTTGCTGTTGGTTTGGCTACTTCACTAGAGAGTTACAGAGTATCTGCTGCATCTAAAGCGATCCGCCACTAAAAGAATGAAAGTAAGTATCATTTTGCACTTCTGCTGATTATTTTTACTACATTTCATAAGAATCCTGTATTATTGGTTATATTTCTCGCACTTTAGTAGAGCTTCAAAGCTGAACTGTTTCCACCACAGCTGCTGCTGTAATATTTAATTACATTGTATGTACTAGTTTTACAGGACTGTAGTATTTAGATTGTGTGGTCTCCCTGCACTTGAGTTCTAAAACCAGCATTTTTTACATTGAGGGTTTTCTGACTGCACTCTTTGGCAGAAGTGTGCTATAACAAACCTATATGTATTGGGCACTACTAGCTGAGGTTAGGTGTTTTCCTGACTGGTCTGTAGGCCTTGCAACTGTAAAATATGTTTTTTTTTCTGATTCTGTTGGGCTAACCCCACAGTGGAGGTAACACAATCCCTTTCAAGTTAAATGTCCCATAAAATAGATATCTCTGCAACCTTCCCCAGTCCCCCTGCTGCTCTAGGAGCATATGAGTTGTGCACTGAGCAGCATCACTTTCTTGGATAGCTGCAGTTCACATTGAGTATATCACCCATTCTTCATCCGTGTGGTATCATCTTAGTATAGTTAAACTACTCACTCTTCTCCCTGGTTAAACCCATAGTAAAAAAAATAAATAAATAAATAAACTATGGGTGATTTGCACTGGGTGTGACAAGGATGGACAGGATTAGGAATAAGTATATTAGAGGGTCAGCCCAGGTTGGAAGGTTTGGAGACAAAGCCAGAGAGGCAAGATTATGTTGGTTTGGACATGTGCTGAGGAGGGATGCAGAGTATATTGGGAAAAAGATGCTAAGGATGAAGCTGCCAGGTAACAGGAAAAGAGGAAGGCCTAAGATAAGGTTTATGGATGTGATGAGAGAGGACATGCAGGTGGTTGGTGTGACAGAGCAAGATGCAGAGGACAGGAAGAAATGGAAACAATTGATCTGCTGTGGCGACCCCTAATGGGAGTAGCTGAAAGAAGAAGAAGAAGAAGGCACTTTCCCATTATCTCTGTGGCCAGTATGATGGACATGGGCATCCTGAGGCAGTGTAGCAACCACTTAATCCTGAAACAAACACAGTATGCGAGAGATGTAGCTACATTATGAAAACTGAGACACGACTTTCACATACTGACAAATCAAATGACAAATAAGTTCGTGACACATACACCCATACATGCGGAGGTACTCACAAGTAACTTACCTAAACCTCAGAGGCCTCCCATATGCTGTCCTCACCACTTGCAAACAAAAACAAGTCAATACAAATCACTACACATAAAATACACATCACAGTGTCTCCACAAGCAAGCCCTAAAGTAAAACACCACACACTGAAACATCTTGGTCATAGGATACTCCATTGTGGGACACATGGATGCCCTCCTCAATGGATTGGATAAACAGAGGGTTACAGTCAGTTGCCTGTCAGGGGCTAGGATTTGTCAGATCACTTGGGCATTCAGGTCACTCAACCACAAGTACCAGTATGACTCAGTCATAGCCCTTGTGGGTGTGAATGATCTGAGATGTACCTCCCTGGACTATATGAAGAGAGACATGATGGACCTTTCTGAATACGGGTCTCAGGCTGGTATGAGCCTTGCAGTGAGCAACATTCTACCCTCCCCAAGAATGATACCACAATACAAACAGAAAATGATTGACTTCAATAACTGGCTTAGCTACTGGTGTCATTCCAAGAGGATCCAGTATTTGTCAGCCTGGGACGACATGATCCACAGATCACACTGCTTTGCCAGAGATGGTCTGCACCTGTTGCAGCTAGGCATTTGAATACTGGCCAAGGTATTAGCCATCCCCGTGGTGCCTTTTTAGGCAGTGCCAAACCAACAGACCTGCCAACGTAACAAATTCTTCTAATTCCAAGCTAAAGGTACTACCACTCAGTGCTGAGAGTTGTAACAATAAAATGCACTCCCTGGAAGCTCTTCTCACCCTGGTGAATGCTGATGTCTGTTCAGTTACAGAGACATGGCTCAAGGCTGCAGAAAGCACCCAGTAGTGCAAGGCTGCAATGCCTATCACACATTCAGACCACCCTCTTAAAAGAAGAAAAAAAGAAAGGAGGAGGTGTTTCTATTTGCATATAAAATAATTGCACTACAACATTCATGAAGCAGGATGACTCACTTGAGCTACTCCATGTCCAGCTTACCATAGCCAAAATTCCCCACCATATCATTGCTAGCTACAGGTCCCCAATCATGAACCATGAAAACTACTCTGCATACCTGAAGTTACTAGAATCACCTACCATTCAGCCCTAACACTACTCATGAGCAATTTAAACTACCCTTCCATAAACTGGGAAACATACATGACTGCAAACATGCAGGCTCAGAGATTCCTGGACTTTGTCAATACAAATGTCCTGTAACAGCTGGCCTGCACTCCCACTAGGGGTCAAATATCCTTGACATAATACTCACAAACATGGGTGAATCATTGCACCCCCCCCCCCCCAGCATAAAGTCCTTATTGGTAAGATCAGATCATATATCAATCTTCTTTGTAATAAATGGAATGGTAGAACTCCCATCAAATCCTAAAACCCTAAATAATTTTTCCAAGACAAATTACCTTCTATTAAGTGATATCAGAGGTAATTTTGAAGCTCCCCAAGCCCAAAACAGGAAACCCTATGAAGAAGTATACACGGATGCCCTGTATAACCACTTAAACAAATGCAGAAAAATGGCAATACCTGACTAAACTACTCCCAGGTCTAGTCAGAAAAACAAGTCACTCTGATGGACCCCTGACATAAATAGGTTATACAACAGAAGGAAGGAATTACTATCTAGAAGTAAGTGGGAGGCTGCACAACAGAGAAAAGAAACCACTCATTAGTCTCAACAGGCAAATCAGGGAACTAGTCAAGTCCAAAAAAGCTAAATACAAGACTAAAATAGCCTCCCAAGGAAAGGATAACCATAAAGCATTTTTAGTTATGTCCGAAATCATAAGGGAAACACTCAACAATGTGTTGAATTGACTGTAGATGGCACTACCTATACACAGACAGAAGAAATAGCAAACCTGCTGGCTAATAAATTCAGCTCAGCTTTCAACTCATTACCCCTGGTCACTCCCCATAAAATACCTCCTACCATACCTTTGCCTGTTATCACAAAAGTTTAGGTCATCACTGCTCTTTCTAGAGCTAGAAACGCAGCACCAATGGGCCATGACAGAATCCCAAGGTGGCTATTAAATATCTTGAAATATGACTTAGCGGACCTACTCAGGTCACTATTTAACCACAGTCTCCAAACAGGCTTTGTCCCATTAGAGTGGAGGACAGAAGCATTCATCCCTCTGCACAATGGGGGACCATCAATGAACCCAGGAAACTACCGACCCATAAGTCTGACAAGCCTCATATGCAAAGCTATGGAAAGGATAATCTTGCACCTGATTAACAATGACCTATGAAATCTCCAGACTCTAGATGCAACCCAATTCAGATTCATCAAAGGCAGGTAAGCCTGCTCAATCTGGTGGACTTCTTTGAGAAGGTCACCAAGGCCATGTATTAGTATAAGACAATGCACACTACCTACCTTGATCTGGCCAAGGTATTTGATACAATACCCAACTCAGGTATTATAGATAAACTCACAAAATCAGGCATAAACCTATGTATCACCAATGGCTCACAAATAGTACAAATGTTATTAGAGTGGGGAAATCCATATCCAGCAAGATGCCAGTCACCAGTGGAGTACCACAGGGCTCAGTGCTGGGCCTATACCTCTCAACCTTTTAGCACAAGAAATCTGGACAAAGCCTGATATAATGGGGGATAAAGACCTAAAAATATGGACAGATTTTAAAGGCTGCTCTTATATACTCAGAAATTAGCTAGACTAACAG
>NC_056730.1:928898600-928932291 GCF_019279795.1 Protopterus annectens
CATGGTGATGAGCTGCTAATGAAGTGTTCCTCAAAGCAACTTTATCTTGTCTCTGAATCTGATTGCCATTATGCTAATTGACTAATTAGTGCTGGTGGTGAGAATCTCTCTGAATCCCAGCATCAGTGCGATAAGTGATTTACAGCCAGAGGTGACCAAAATTAATATTAGTGCACTGAGTAATTATTAATCAAAGTGAATTCATTACTTGCAGTGGATACAGGGAATGCAGAACATTTTTTTCATTTTAGTCATTAGCAAAAATATTCTAGTAAGTGAATCTTCAGGTTGTTTTCTTTGAGCTAAGTATTTGACCAGTTGGACAATGAAAGCCCAACGTTTCTCTATACATTATAATATGGGTAGGATATCATACATTAACAGGATAGATGAACAAGCCAAATGTGCAGAGCATTTAGAGAATGGAGCAGCTTCATGATTAAGTGAACAGGGTTAGAATAACTATGACAACTGTGGGTAAGTGCTGTCCATAAAAAAAGCATCATTTCCATGTTACAATAAGTGGCATTACCTTCTTAGCTGATAATCCAGATCTGAGAAAGAGACCACTTTCATGTACTTGGAGGTGTAGTAAGAACAAGTAGGCTGTAATCACCTCTCCTAGAAGAACTGACATTGCACAACTGATATGGTAATGTGCATATTTAATGAAAAGGGGAAGTGCTGGACAGGAAAATGAGGGGGAGTGTGAAACTCAGCAACAAATTTAAATGGCATTGATGTTGAATATTATTACATTTCTGATGGAGTTACAGTTTCAGACTACAGATTTATATTCTACAAAAGCATAGATTTGGGCAATGGGAAGACAAATCACATTATCATTAGGTGCGTGCATACTTCTCAACTGTCCAGAATTTCACAGAATATTCAGATTTTTACCTCAAGTGTTTGGTCTGTTCCTGGATATCACTGAGGATTGCAGTCACTTAATACTGACAGATAGTTGCCTTTCAAGTTTCTTCCATGCTAATGAAAAGCCTATTCTTCCATCCACTTTCTAAGTTTATAAGACCAATATTTAAAATCTGTCTCTGGTTCTGGTCTTTGTCCCCTCATTATTTTTGGCTTTACTCAGATTCTTACACTAAGACACTGAATGGTAGGGATTCATCCATGTTCACTATGTTATGCTGTTGCAGAATCTCAATATGATGTAATATAGCAATAACCCACGCCTGGGTGTGGGTAATGCTAAATTTACCCACGGTTGGCGTGGTTTGGTCCCGGTGAGCCCGAGGACCAAACAAAGCCAACCATGGGTAAATTTAGCATTACCCACACCCAGAAGTGGGTTGTTGCTATTATACCAGGACATTATTTAAGAAAAGAAACTATTACTTTTCTTAAATAATGGCATAGTATAATGCCTGTTTACTGCCCTTTCGCAGATGTCTGGCATCGCGGCAGTTCTGATGTACTGCGCTTGCGCAGTACATCAGAGCTGTGAGCAAAGCAACGGAGAAAACAAGATCTCCGTTGCTTTTTTTGTCTCGCTATGTTAAATGAGTTTAACATAGCGAGACACTAAAAAGCAACGGAGATCTTGCTTTCTCCGTTTTTAAACACTGTCGCTATGTTAAATGGGTTTAACATAGCGAGACAGCTTTAAAATAAGCAACGGAGATCTCCGTTGCTTATTTTAAACTGTCTCGCTATGTTAAACCCATTTAACATAGCGAGACAGTGTTTTGAACGAAGTTATACTAATGGAAAAAAGTCTGGGCGACCGGACCTTTTTCCATTAGTATAACTCGATTTACAACGGGCACGCTGGCCAATCAGCGTGCACGTTTTGGGGGGGTCATGGTATAATACATTTTTTATAAGCCCTCACAGTAGAGTAATACAATTGCCCCAAAGAACTAACTAGTAAATTGATTCATGCAGTGGTTAACCTAACTATGCTTAGTACATTCCTTTCATATAGCTTATTAGGACAATTTATATTGAAACCCATTCTTAAGTTCTTAGTTAAACACAACCACCATGATTTAGAATAACAGTTTGGGCCTAGCTAGAAAATGTGGAAGGGATGAGAGAAACAGCTTTTGCTTTTCTATTAGCAAACTCAAAATGCAGCTGGAAGAAACAGCCATTAACATACTGTAACAGTAAATCCTGCAAGCTGCACACTCCATGTCAAGTCATCTGAAATAAAACAAGTTTTAGCAGAGATTCAGTGCCCACCCAAACAGGTACAGGGATCAGTTGATCCTTTACCAAACTGCCAGCAAAAGTAATCACCAGCTTTCATTGTGAAGCCCCCTTAAACCATTACCACTGTTGGTCAATAAATTAAATGACATACACTTGATGGGAGTAGATAAATAAGTTTTACAGTGATGAGGTAGGTATGGTCTTAGTGTCATAGTTTGGAGAGTGGCAGTGGTGATGATGTCCCACCCTCAATTTATTTGCAAAACTCTTAAATGTGCCTCTCTCCTCTAGTACTTGTGATTTATATTTGAGACAATGAATATTGATAGTTGTTGCCTCAGAACAAAAATGGGAGTATTCCTGCTTTAGACACATGCATATTTATTTGTTCACCTATTTACATACCATTCTTATATCTACATGCAATCTATTTACAGAAAATATTTTGTTTTACAATTTCTTCCCCTTGTCTGGCCACCTGACACCCTGCCCGATCTCAGTCATGGTTGTCTGCAATACTTCACCACCTCACCCATAAACACTAGGCAATTCTAACTCCCTTCCTTAATACGCCCTCCAGTTTGTCTCTCTAGTGGTGGGGACTTCTAAACTCCATTTCTAGGTATCTTGTCTTTCATTTCTAGCCTGGTCCACTAATGAGATGCTCCTAGCCCCAGATATCAGAGCTACTGACTTGTTTTAAATGTAGATGCCAATAATTACTACATGTAGAAGGAACCAGCAAAAGGAATCTACAGTTTTAGTGTCTTCTGTCCTTTCAAGGTGACACGACCATTAGATGTGAAATGTATTATTCCTGTAACATTTTACTTTGAACCCCTCAGTGCTACAAAATATTACCTTCTTTTGGCAATACATGCAGGTCTAGAAAGCATTTACCCAGTAAGATAGAGATGCAGTCTTCAAGTCATACAGACCCAGATCATCAATACTGCAGATAGAGCCCATGAGTCTGGACAGGTAAGGCAGCTATTACAAAAGTGGTTTGCTGGCTGTTCATGAGCATAGCAACTTTACTAATTAATACTCTGGTCTATAGTGCTGTTGAAAAGGGTAGAACTGGAGAGTAGCTATGTGTTTAGTGCAATGTACAGGATGGTCTCAGGAACAGTTAACCTTGATAGACATTCTCCCAGTTAGCCTCATTGTTGGTTTTGTGCTAGATGTCCATTGGCTGATACTGTCCACTTATAGTATGATTGACTGATTCACTTTTCTGAGAACCAGGATCCTACAAGCCAGATTACTTCAAATGAGCTTAAATCAACAAATGCTCATTAAGTGGAAGACAAGCCCATCTCCATGCAGGTATTACCCATGTATCCCTAAGTTTGGTAAAAATAAGTCTGTTAACTTAGAGATCACAACACTTCAGGGTAAGTAAAATAAAGTGTTGGTTTAAGCACGTGTGAAGGGTTAGGGTCATAGTAGCATGGTATATTGAAAAGTAACATGATCAGTCAAACAAGCACCCTATATTTTGAGTCATAAAAAGGTCTATTTTTGTTTTGCTATTTCACCCTCTCCCAGTTACCAAGTGTCTATATCTTAATAGAATCCCATCTCTTAATGAAATCTGGAGTAACATAAGTTAAGAAGCAAGTTGAGTACAGCATAATTAAAAAGCTCTTAGAAAACTTATTTAGAGTTTACAGTAATCTTCTGTTTGCTCTGAAACACTTGATAACATATGTCCTTGAACAGGGTAATTCCAGAGGTATTACAGTAAACTCTCAGTTAACTGGCACCCATGGGGATTGATAGATACTGGATAACTGTAGTTTCGGGTTGCTTGAGAGTTACTATTAAAAATAGGCCTGACTTGTACTGTACCCTATACTATATCTTTGTTTTGACTTGTTCTCAGGTTGGGGAGAGAGGGGATTTATTATTATCTTCCTTTTTAAAACTCTAAAACTCAAAAAAATGCAAGGTATGTTTCTGGGGGGGGGGGCAGTAAGTGCAACACATGAAAATTGTACTGTATTTCTTCAATTTGTTGCCAGTTGCTTGAGAGGACTGGTTGCTTGAGTTCTGGTTAACCAAGAGTTTACTGTATTGTGGTTAAGATGTTCTATAAATCTCATTTTCTTTGTTTTAGTGTTGTGATTGTGAAGGATTAGCTGCATATTTGGAGTTTAGCACCTGCCTTACTCTAAATCTTAGCCAGATTTATAGAAATGTAGAAACATCATTGCTTACCTTAGCTGTGTTGTTGAAGCATAGACCTAACAGCCCCAAATAGTGTGAAAAACAAGTGTGCTGTACCCAGTGTGAAAAACAAATGTGCTGTATCCGCACAGAGGTTCTCATTTATAGTCACCTTAAGTGTATAGTTCAAGGAATGGATATGGTTTAGTACACCACTACAGTAGACCACAATGGCTCAGTATTTCTGACAGTACACTGAAACACTGCTGCAGAAGAAGTCTAAAATAAAATCTACGCAATAATAAAAAATCTGCTACTTTTTTTGAGATGTCATAAAAATTAAATAAATAGAATAACATTGCAAAACTGATAAAGATCTGCAAATAAATTTTAAATCTTTCATGAAATGGTTTGAGCATTATCTCTTCATCAACCCATAAAAATATCACAGAGAATGAGCTTTAACGTACGTACACGTATATTGACCATAAGTGTGAGTGCCCGGGGAAAGACTGGCATCCCATCCAAGATTAGTTCCATTTCTTATATCTTTGCTTGTTAGAATAGATTTTACCTCCCCTCTATCTGTGAAGAAGACAAAGTAGGTATTAGAAAATGAAATAATAATTAGCCTGCAATGTACCTTTCCAGTTCCAACCTTAAAAAAAATAAATAAATAAAATCATCTACATAACTCTTATTTAAAACTTACATGCACTGAAACTCAAAGAGTTTCCCTCTGGCCTTTTTCAAGAGTATGAGGTGCTAAGATACTTTTGCTTTCTTTATTTTTGGGAGTTCTAAGATGTTCTAATACTCTATATCTAAAAGTAATGGTGTTTTTGCCCACATACAATCAATGATACATCCTGCCTGCCGCATACACTATTTATAAAGTCCAGTTCCCAAAAGCATTCTATTTCCATACAGTTACACTACCAGGATATGTAAATGAACGTGTTTTCTTCACTGAAAAACGTGCTGGAAAACTGAGACATTTGCGGCTTCTTTTGTAGGGCATATGAGCACTGACTCACTTTCTAGTAGTAGTTGTTCCTGGCAATGTTACATTTGGCTTTAAACTACATTTGTGTCCTACAATGGTACCTTTTGTCAGTATACCCTAGTGACTATGCAAACATAATACTCATGAATTTGTTGTATATTTAATTATTAACTTGACAAGTTTATCCATGCCGACTGCATTTTATGAATGTAAAAACTGATATTTCTCCTTATCATTATATTCACTGTATGTTGCAGCCAATAATTGTCTATATATCCCATATGTACGGGCTTTCTATTATACTTTCCCTTGATATAGTATTCCTCATTAGATGATAATATGCACATTCTTTCATATTAGCCTTTAGAAATATATATGAGCAAAAAGTTCCATGCAGTTTCACATTGTTGCCTGTTGGAGTACAATGCAGACTATCTTCAGTCCTGCTACAGTCCTGTTATTAGCTTCAATAATTTTGATAGTCAGCATGAAAGCTGGCTTTTATCATATACATAGTTAAAGTTTATATCTGCAAGATTTTTATTTATTTATATACTGAAAACAGACAGGCAGACACAGAAACACACACACACACACAGACACACACACACACACACACACACACACACACACACACACACACACACACACACACACACACACACACACACACACTTTTCATCCTTCTCCCAAATAATGAAAACATCGATTAAGAGTTTATATAAGACTGATTTAGTTATGCAGTAAGTAAAGTCTAAAAACATGACATTTCACTAACAAAGGCTTGTACACATAATCAGGAGTTGATGTAGCATCCACAGCTGTACCTTTTATCTGAAGAAAATACATGATTCAACAAAAACATAATTTTGTTGATATTTGTTCCATAAATATTAACAACTATCTTAAATAATGCAAACCTTTACATTCAGAAGTAGAGGTGTTTAAGTGGTCAGCATACATAACAAAAGTAAAATCAACTTTCTGCAAAACACACTGCTGTAAATGTATCGCATGCAATTATTGTAAATAATGTATAACATATATTTAAACTGTTATGCAGGAGTGACAAATTTTATTAAAGGCTACAATATTCTGTCCAAAATGAGGTTAAGGATTTTTGTGTAAGCAGGACTTCTTTCCTGGCTGTCAGTAACCTTAGTTTGGGAATGGACACAGCTCAGTGGTAAGAATGGTTCAGTTTCATGTAGCCCTAAGACTGCACTCCTTTCAAGGGAATCCATTTATGCTTGTGTGACCCATGCTGGACAAGATCAGGAAATCTGCAGGTTCACACTAGCACAGAGAATAAGAGGCAGGAATAGGAGTACATCCAGGAGCCAACATGCTGTACAGTGCACCAGTACACATTGAACTAACGTGCTGTACAGTGCACTAGCACACATTGCTCCAACATGCTGTACAGTGCACAAGCACACATTGCTCCAACAAGTTGTACAGTGCACTAGCACACATTGCTCCAAGTTGTACAGTGCAACAGCACACATTGCTCCAAAATGCTATACATTGCACCAGCACACATTGCTCCAACATGCTGTACAGTGCACCAGCACGCATTGATCCACCATGCTGTACAGTGCCCCAGCATACATTGCTCCAACCTGCTGTACAGTGCACCAGCACACATTGATCCAATATGCTGTACAGTACACTAGCACGCATTGATCCATGCTGTACAGTGCACCAGAACACATTGTTCCAACATGCTGTACAGTGCACCAGCACACATTAATCCAATGTGCTGTACAGTGCACCAGCACACATTGCTCGAACATGCTGTACACTGCACCAGCACACATTGCCCCAACATGCTGTACAGTGCACCAGCACACATTGTTCTAACATGCTCTACAGTGCACAGCACACATTAATCCAATATGCTGTACAGTGCAAGAGCAAACACTGCTCCAACATGCTGTACAGTGCACCAGTACATATTAATCCACCATGCTATACAGTGCACCAGCACACATTGATCCACCAAGCTATACAGTGCATCAGCACACATTCCTCCAATGTGCTGTACAGTGCACAAGCATGCATTGATCTAATGTGCTGTACACTGCACCAGCACACATTGCTTCAACATGCTGTACAGTGCATCAGCACACATTGCTCCAACATGCTGTACAATGCACTAGCATGCATTGATCTAATGTGCCGTACAGTGCACTGGCACACATTGCCCCAACATGCTGTACAGTGCACCAGCACACATTGCTCCAATATGTATGGTACACCAGCACACACTGAAGCAATGTGCTGTATAGTGCACCAGCACACATTGCTCCAATGTGCTGTAATGTGCACCAGCACACATTGCTCCACTGAGCTATACAGTGCATCAGCACACATTCCTCCAATGTGCTGTACAGTGCACAAGCATGTATTGATCTAATGTGCTGTACACTGCACCAGCACACATTGCTTCAACATGCTGTACAGTGCATCAGCACACATTTCTCCAACATGCTGTACAATGCACTAGCATGCATTGATCTAATGTGCCATACAGTGCACTGGCACACATTGCTCCAACATGCTGTAATGTGCACCAGCACACACATTGCTCCAACATGTACAGTACACCAGCACACACTGAAGCAATGTGCTGTATAGTGCACCAGCACACATTGCTCCAATGTGCTGTAATGTGCACAAGCACACATTGCTCCAACATGCTGTACAGTGCACCAGCACATGTTAATCCTGCATGCTCTACAGTGAACCAGGACATATTGCTCCAACATGCTGTATAGTGCACCAGCACACATTGCTCCAACAAGCTGTACACTGCACCAAGACACATTGATCCAATGTGCTGTACAGTGCACCAGCACACATTGCTCTAACATGTTGTACAGTGCACCAGCCCACATTAATCGAAGGGGTTGTACAGTAAAAGAGCACACATTGCTCTAACATGCTGCACAGTACACTAGCACACATTGCTCCAACATGCTGTACAGTACAGCAGCACACATTGCTCCAATATGCTGTACAGTGCACCAGAATACATTGCTCCAACATACTGTACAGTGCAACAGCACACACTAATCCAATTTACTGTACAGTGCACCAGCACACATTGGTCCACCATGCTGTACAGTGCATAAGCACACATTGCTCTAACATGCTGTACAGTGCACCAGCACACATTGCTGCAACAAGCCGTACTGTGCACCAACACACATTGTTCTAACATGCTGTACACTGCACCAGCACACATTAATTCAACATACTGTACAGTGCACCAGCACACATTGATCCACCATGCTCTATAGAGAACTAGCACACATTGCTCTAACATGCTGTAAAGTGCACCAGCACACATTGATCCAATGTGCTGTTTAATGCACCCGCACAAATTGTTCCAACATGCTGTACAGTGAACCAGCACACATTGATCCAACATGCTGTACAGTGCACCAGCACATATTGCTCCAACATGCTGTACACTGCACCAGCACACATTAATCCAACGTGCTGTACACTGCGCCAGCACACATTGATCAAACATACTGTACAGTGCACCAGCACACATTAATCCAACGTGCTGTACATTACACCAGCACACATTGCTCCAGCATGCTAAACAGTGCATCAGCACACATTGCTCCAACATGCTGTACAGTGCACCAGTACACATTGCTCCAACATGCTGTACAGTGTAATAGCACACATTGCTCCAACATGCTGTACAGTACAGCAGCATACATTGCTCCAACATGATGTACAATGCACCAGCACACATTGATCCAGGGTGCTGTAAACTGAACCAGAACACATTGCTCCAACATGAAATATAGTGCTACATTGATCCAGCTTGCTGTACACGGAGCCAGCACACATTGCCCACACATCCTGTAAAGTGCACCAGCATGCATTTATTCAGACTGCTGTACACTGCACCAGCACACATTGCTCCAACATCCTGTACAGTCCACCAGCACACATTGCTCCAATGTGCTGTACAGTACACCAGCAGACATTGCTCCAATGTGCTGTACAGTGCACCAGAAGAAATAGCTCCAACATGCTATACAGTGCACCAGCACACATTACTCCAACCTGCTGTACAGTGCACCAGCACACATTGCACCAATGTGCTGTACAGTCCAAAAGCACATTGCTCCAGCATGCTGTATAGTGAACTAGCATGCATTGATCCAACATGCTGTACAGTTCACCAACACACATTGCTCCAATGTCCTGTACAATGCACCAGCACTTGCTCCACCATGCTGTACAGTGCACCAGCACACACTGATGCAGTGTGCTGCATAGTGCACAAGCACACATTGCTTCAACATGTTGTACAGTGCACCCACACATTGCTCCAACATGCTGTACAGTGCACTAGCACATATTACTCCAACATGATGTACAGTACACCAGCATACATTGCTCCAAAAATGCTATACAGTGCACCAGCCCACATTGATCTAAATTGTTGCACAGTGCACCAGCACACATTGCTCCAATGAGCTGTACAGTGCACCAGCATTGTTCCAATGTGCTGTACAGTGCACCAGCACACACTGCTGCAACATGTTGTACAGTGTACCAGCACATATTGCTCCGATGTGCTGTATAGTGCACCAGTACACATCGCTCCAACATGCTGTGCAGTGCACCAGCACCCATTGATCCTGCATGCTGTATAGTGCACCAGTACACATTGCTCCAACATGCTGTGCAGTGCCCCAGCACACATTGATCCAATGTGCACGGTGCACCAGCACACATTGCTCTAACATGCTGCACAGTGCACCAGCACACATTCCTCCACTGTGCTGTACAGTGCAACAGCACACATTGATCCACTCTGCTGTACAGTGGACCAGTACACATTGATCCAACCTGCTGTATAGTGCACCAGCACACATTGCTCCAACATGCTGTACAGTGGAACAGCACATTGCTCCAGCATGCTGTATACTACACTAGCATGCATTGATCCAACATGCTGTACAGTTCACCAGCACACATTGCTCCAATGTCATGTAAAGTGCACCTGCACACATTGCTCCACCATGCTTTACGGTGCACCAGCACACACTGATGCAAAGTGCTGTATAGTGCACCAGCACGGATTGCTACAACATGCTGTACAGTGCACCAGCACACATTGCTCCAACATGCTGTACAGTGCACTAGCAAATATTACTCCATCATGCTGTACAGTGCACCAGCACACATTGCTCCAACATTCTGTACAGTACACCAGTAGACATCAATCCAAATATGCTGTACAGTGCAAGTGCACACATTCTGTACAGTGCCTCAGCATACATTGATCCAACATGCTGTACAGTGCACCAGCACACATTGCTCCAACATGCTGTACAGTGCAACAGCACACATTGCTCCAACATGCTGTATTGTGAACTAGCATGCATTGATCCAACATGCTGTACAGTTCACCAACACACATTGCTCCAATGTCCTGTACAATGCACCAGCACACATTGCTCTAACATACTGCACAGTGCACCAGTACATGTTCCTCCACTGTGCTGTACAGTGCACCAGCGCACATTGATCCACTCTGCTGTACAGAGCACCAGTACACATTGATCCAACCTGCTGTACAGTGAACCAGCACACATTGCTCCAATGTGCTGTACAGCGCAACAGCTCATTGCTCCAGCATGCTGTATAGTGCACTAGCATGCATTGATCCAACATACTGTACAGTGAACCAGCACACATTGCTCCAACATGCTGTACAGTGCACCAGCACACATTGCTCCAACATGCTGTACAGTGCGCCAGCACACATTGCTCCAACATGCTGTACAGTGCACTACCACATATTACTCCATCATGCTGTACAGTACACCAGCACACATTGCTCCAACATGCTGTACAATGCACCAGCACACATTGCTCCAACATGTTGTACAGTGCACTAACACATATTACTCCATCATGCTGTACAGTACACCAGCACACATTGATCCAACAAGCTGTACAGTGCACCAGCACACATTGCTCCAATGTCATGTACAGTGCACCAGCACACACTGCTGCAACATGCTGTACAGTGCACCAGCACATATTGCTCCAATGTGCTGAATAGTGCACCAATACACATTGCTCCAACATGCTGTGCAGTGCACCAGCACCCATTGATCCCGCATGCTGTATAGTGCACCAGTACACATTGCTACAACATGCTGTCCAGTGCCCCAGCACACATTGATCCAAAGTTATGCACAGTGCGCCAACACACATTGCTCCAACATGCTGTACAGTGCACCAGCACACATTCCTCCACTGTGCTGTACAGTGCACCAGCACACATTGATCCACTCTGCTGTACAGTGCACCAGTACACATTGATCCAACCTGCTGTACAGTGCACCAGCACACATTGCTCCAACGTGCTGTACAGTGCAACAGCACATTGCTCCAGCATGCTGTATAGTGCACTAGCATGCATTGATCCAACATGCTGTACAGTTCACCAGCGCACATTGCTTCAATGTCATGTAAAGTGCACCAGCACACATTGCTCCAACATGCTGTACAGTGCACTAGCACATATTACTCCATCATGCTGTACAGTGCACCAGAACACATTGCTCCAGCATGCTGTACAGTGCAGCAGCAGCCAATAATCCAAATGTGCTGTACAGAGCAAGTGCACACATTCTATACAGTGCATTAGCACACATTGATCCAACATGCTGTACAGTGCACCAGCACATTGCTCCAATGTCATGTACAGTGCACCAGCACACATTGGTCCAACATACTGTACAGTGCAACAGCACACATTCCTCCACTGTGCTGTACAGTGCACTAGCACACATTGATCCACTCTGCTGTACAGTGCACCAGTACACATTGATCCAACCTGCTGTACAGTGCAACAGCACATTGCTCCAGCATGCTGTATAGTGCACTAGCATGCATTGATCCAACATCCTGTACAGTTCACCAGCACACATTGCTCCAATGTCATGTACAGTGCACCAGCACACATTGCTCCAACATGCTGTACAGTGCATGAGCACACATTGCTCCAACATGCTGTACAGTGCACTAACACATATTACTCCATCATGCTGTACAGTACATCAGCACACATTGATCCAACATGCTGTACAGTGCACCAGCACTTGCTCCACCATGCTGTACAGTGCACCAGCAGACATGAATCCAAATGTGCTGTATAGTGCAAGAGCAAATATTCTGTACAGTGCATCAGCACACACTGATCCAATGTGCTGTACAGTGCACCAGCACAAATTGCTCCACCATGCTGTAGAGTCCAGCACATATTGCTCCAACATGCTGTACAGTGCACCAGCAGACATTAATCCAAATGTGCTGTACAGTGCAAGCAAACACATTCTGTACAGTGCATCAGTACACATTGATCCAACATGCTGTACAGTGCACCAGCACACATTGCTCCAATGTCATGTACAGTGCACCACCACACATTGCTCCAACATGCTGTACAGTGCACTAGCACATATTACTCTGACATGCTGTACAGTACATCACACATTGATCCAACATGCTGTACAGTGCACCAGCACACATTGATCTAAAATGCTGTGCAGTGCACCAGCACACATTGCACCAGTGAGCTGTACAGTGCAGCAGCATTGTACCAATGTGCTATACAGTGCACCAGCACACACTGCTGTAACATACTGTACAGTTCACCAGCACATATTGCTCCAATGTGCTGTATAGTGCACCAGTACACATTGCTCCAACATGCTGTGCAGTGTACCAGCACCCATTGATCCCGCATGCTGTATAGTGCACCAGTACACATTGCTACAACATGCTGTGCAGTGCCCCAGCACACATTGATCCAATGTCGTGCACAGTGCACCAACACACATTGTTCCAACATGCTGTACAGTGCACCAGCACACATTCCTCCACTGTGCTGTACAGTGCACCAGCACACATTGATCCACTCTGCTGTATTGTGCACCAGTGCACATTGATCCAACCTGCTGTATAGTCCACCAGCACACATTGCTCCAGTGTGCTATACAATGCAACAGCCCATTGCTCCAGCATGCTCTATAGTGCACTAGCATGCATTGATCCAACATGCTGTACAGTTCACCAGCACACATTGCTCCAATGTCATGTAAAGTGCACCAGCACACATTGCTCCAACATGCTGTACAGTGCACTAGCACACATTGCTCCAACATGCTGTACAGTGCACTAGCACATATTACTCCATCATGCTGTACAGTGCACCAGCACACATTGCTCCAACATGCTGTACAGTGCACCAGCAGACATTAATCCAAATGTGCTGTACAGTGCAAGTGCACACATTCTGTACAGTGCATCAGCACACATTGATCCAACATGCTGTACAGTGCACCAGCACACATTGCTCCAATGTGCTGTACAGTGCAACAGCACATTGCTCCAGCATTCTGTATAGTGCACTAGCATGCTCTGATCCAACATGCTGTACAGTTCACCAGCACACATTGCTCCAATGTCATGTACAGTGCACCAGCACACATTGGTCCAACATACAGTACAGTGCACCAGCACACATTCCTCCACTGTGCTCTACAGTGCACGTACACACATTGATCCACTCTGATGTACAGTGCACCAGTACATATTGATCCAACCTGCTGTACAGTGCAACAGCACATTGCTCCAACATGCTGTATAGTGCAATAGCATGCATTGCTCCAATATCCTGTACAGTTCACCAGCACACACTGCTCCAGTGGCATGTACAGTGCACCAGCACACATTGCTCCAACATGCTGTACAGTGCATGAGCACACATTGGTCCAACATGCTGTACAGTATTAACACATATTACTCCATCATGCTGTACTGTACATCAGCACACATTGATCCAACATGCTGTACAGTGCACCACCAAACATTGCTCCAACATGCTGTACAGTGCATCAGCAGACATTAATCTAAATGTGCTGTACAGTGCTAGCGCACACATTCTCTACAGTGCATCAGTACACATTGACCCAACATACTGTCCAGTGCACCAGCACACATTGCTCCAACATGCTATACAGTCCAGCACATATTGCTCCAACATGATGTACAATGCACTAGCATGTATTCATTGAACATGCTGTACAGTGCACCAGCACACATTGCTCCAATGTGCTGTACAGTGGACCAGCACACTTTGCTGCAACAAGCTGTACAGTACAACAGCACACACTAATACAATGTGCTGTATAGTGCACCAGCACACAATGCTCAAACAAGCTGTACAGTACACCAGCAAACATTCTTCAACAAGCTGTGCAGTGTACCAGGACACATTGCTCCAACATGCTGTACAATGCTTCAGCACACAATCCACCATGCTGTACTGTGCACCAACAAACATTGATCCACCAAGCTGTACATTGCAACAACACACATTGCTCCAACGTGCTGTACAGTGCATCAGCACACATTGATCCAATGTGCTGTACAGTGCTTCAGCACACATTGCTCCAACATGCTGTACAGTGCAGCAGCACACATTAATTCACCATGTTGTACAATGAACCAGCACATATTGCTCCAACATGTTGTACAGTGCACCAGCACACAGTGTTGCAACATGCTGTAGAGTGCACCAGCACACTTTGCTCCAACAAGCTGTACACTGCTTCAAGACACATTGATTCAACGTGCTTTACAGTGCACCAGCACACATTGCTCTAACATACTGTACAGTGCACCAGCCCACATTAATCCAAGGTGCTGTACAAGAGCACACATTGCTCTAACATGCTGTACAGTACACCAGCACATATTAATCCACCATGCTGTACAGTGCACCAGGACAAATTGAGCCAATGAGCTGTACAGTGCACCAGCACACATTGCTCTAACATGCGGTAGAGTGCACCAGTACACATTGCTCCAACATGCTGTATAGTGCACCAGCACATATTGATTGAATGTGCCGTATAGTGCAGCAGGATACATTACTCTGTTATGCTGTACAGTGCACCAGCACACATTAATCCAACTTGCTGTACAGTGCACCAGCACAGATTGATCCACTGTCCATTACAGTGCACCAGTACACATTGCTTCAATGTGCTGTAAAGTGCATCAGCACACACTGCTCCAACATGCTGTTTAGTACACCAGTAAACATTGCTCCAACATAGTGTACAGTGAATCAGAACATATTTATTAAATGTGCTGTACAGTGCACCAGCACACATTAATCCACTGTACTGTACAGTACACAAGCATGCATTGATCAAACATGCTGCACCGTGCACCAGCACACATTACTCCATGTTGTACAGTGCAGTTGCACACATTGCTTGAACATGCTGCACAGTACATCAGCACACATTGCTCCATGCTGCACAGTACACTAGAAAACATTGCCCTAACATGCCGTACAGTATAGCAGCACATATTACTCTAATGTGATGTACAGTGCATCAGAACACGTTACTCTAATATGCTGTACAGTGCACCACCACACATTAATCCAATGTGCTATACACTGCACCAGCACACATTGATCCAGTGTGCTGTACAGTGCACCAGCATGCATTGCTCCAATGTGCTGTACAATGCACCAGCATAGATTGATCCAACGTGCTCTTTAATGCACCAGCAGACATTGCTCCAACATGCTGTACAGTGAACCAGCAAACATTGCTCCAACATGCTGTGAAGTGCACCAGGACACATTAATCCAATGTGCTGTAAAGTGCACTAGAACACATTGCTCCAAAATGCTGTACAGTACAGCAGCACACATTACTCAAATGTGCTGTACAGTGCACCAGTCCACATTAATCAAAGGTGCTGTACAGTACACTAGCAAACATTGCCCTAACATGCCGTACAGTACAGCAGCACACATTACTCTAATGTGATGTACACTGCATCAGAACACATTACTCTAACATTTTGTACAGTGCACCACCACACATTAATCCAATGTGCTGTACACTGCACCAACACACATTGATCCAATGTGCTGTACAATGCACCAGCTCACATTAATCCATCATGCTGTACAATGCACCAGCACACATTGATCCACCCTGCTGTACAGTGAACCAGCACACATTGCTCCGAGTTGTAGAGTGAACCAGCACACATTGGGCCAACATGCTGTTTAGTGCACCAGCACACATTGTTCCAACATGCTGTACAGTGAAACAGCACACATTGATCCAACAAGATGTACAGTGCACCAGCACACATTAATCCACCATGCTGTACAGTGCAGCAGCACACATTGATCAAATGTGCTGTACAGTGCACCAGCACACATTACTCTAACATGCTGTACAGTACAGTAGAACACATTGCACTAAGATGCTGTACAGTACAGCAGCACACATTGCACCAAAGTGCTGTACAGTGCACAGAACACATTGCTCCAACATGTATAGTGCACCAGCACACATTGATCCAATGTGCTGTATAGTGCACCAGCACACATTGCTCCAACATGTTGTACAGTGCAGTAGAACATATTGCAATAATATGCTGTACAGTACAGGAGCACACATTGTGCCGTACTGTACAGTGCACAGATCACATTGCTCCAACATGTTGTACAGTGCACCAGCACACATTGCTTCAATGTGCTGTATAGTGCACCAGCACATATTGCTCCAACATGTTGTACAGTGCACTGGAACATATTGCGCCAACATGCTGTACAGTACGGCAGCACACATTGCTCAAAAGTGCTGCACAGTGCACCAGCCCCCATTAATCCAAGGTGCTGTACAGTACACTAGCAAATATTGCCCTAACATGCCATACAGTACAGCAGCACACATTACTCTAATGTGATGTACAGTGCATCAGAACACATTATTCTAACATGCTGTACAGTACACCACCACGCATTAATCCAATGTGCTGTATATTGCACCAGAACACATTGATCCAATGTGCTGTACAGTGGCCCAGCATGCATTGCTCCAATATGCTGTACAATGCACCAGCATAGATTGATCTAGCGTGCTCTTTAATGCACCAGCAGACATTGCTCCAACATGATGTACAGTGAAACAGCACACATTTCTCCAACATGTGCAATGCACCAGGACACATTAATCCAATGTGCTGTACAGTACACCAGCACAGATTGCTGCTAGATACTGTACTGTACACCAGCATACATTGCTCCAACATGCTGTACAATGCACCAGTTCACATTAATCCATCATGCTGTACAGTGAACCAGCACACATTGATTCACTGTGCTGTACAGTGAACCAGCACACATTGCTCCGAGTTGTAGAGTGCACCAGCACACACTGATCCAACATGCAGTACAGTGAACTAGCACAAATTGATCCAACAAGATGTACAGTGCATCAGCACACATTAATCCACCATGCTGTACAGTGCACCAGCACATATTGATCAAATGTGCTGTACAGTACACCAGCACACATTACTCCAACATGCCATACAGTACAGTAGAACACATTGCACTAACATGCTGTACAGTACAGCAACAAACATTGCGTTTACTTGCTGTACAGTGCACAGAACACATTGCTCCAACATGTACAGTGCACCAGCACACATTGATCCAACGTGCTGTATAGTGCACCAGCACACATTGCTCCAACATACTGTACAGTGCAGTAGAACATATTGCACTAATACACTGTGCAGTACAGGAGCACACATTGCACCATGCTGTACAGTGCACAGAACACATTGCTCCAACATGTTGTACAGTACAGCAGCACACCTTGCTCTAATGTGCTATACAGTGCACCGGCACACATTGCTCCAACATACTGTACAGTGCAGTAGAACATATTGCACTAATACGCTGTGCAGTAAAGGAGCACACATTGCACCATGCTGTACAGTGCAGAGAATACATTGCTCCAGCATGTACAGTGCACCAATACACATTGATCCAATGTGATGTATAGTGCACCAGCACACATTGCTCCAACATGCTGTACAATGCACTAGAACACATTGCTCCAACATGCTGTACAGTACAGCAGCACACCTTGCTCAAACATGCTATATAGTGAACCAGCCTACATTAATCCAAGGCACTGTACAGTACAAGAGCACACATTGCTCTAACATGCTGTACAGTGCACCAGCACATATTAATCCACCATGCCGTATAGTACAGTACAACACATTGCACTAACACGCTGTACAGTACAGCAACAAACATTGTGTCAAGGTGCTGTACAGTGCACAGAACACATTGCTTCAACATGTACAGTACAGCAGCACACCTTGCTCAAATGTGCTATATGGTGCTCCAGCACACATTGCTCCAACATACTGTACAGTGCAGTAGAACATATTGCACTAATACGCTGTGCAGTACAGGAGCACACATTGCACCATGCTGTACAGTGCACAGAACACATTACTCCAACATGTTGTACAGTGCACCAGCACACATTGATCCAATGTGCTGTATAGTGCCCAGCACATATTGCTCCAACATGCTGTGCAGTGCACTAGAACATATTGATTGCTCCAACATGCTGTACAGTGCACTAGCACACATTGGTCCAACATGCTGTACAGTGCACTAACACATATTACTCCATCATGCTGTACAGTGGACCAGCACACATTGCTCCAACATACTCTACAGTGCACTAATAGCCATTAATTCAAATGTGCTGTACAGTGCAAGTGCACACATTCTGTACAGTGCATCAGCACACATTGATCCAACATTCTGTACAGTGCACCAGCACACATTGCTTCAATGTGCTGTACAGTGCAACAGCACATTGCTCCAGCATTCTGTATAGTGCACTAGCATTCATTGATCCAACATGCTGTACAGTTCACCAGCACACATTGCTCCAATGTCATGTACAGTGCACCAGCACACATTGGTCCAACATATAGTACAGTGCACCAGCACACATTCCTCCACTGTGCTGTACAGTGCACTTACACACATTGATCCACTCTGATGTACAGTGCACCAGTACATATTGATCCAACCTGCTGTACAGTGCAACAGCACATTGCTCCAACATGCTGTATAGTGCAATAGCATGCATTGCTCCAATATCCTGTACAGTTCACCAGCACACACTGCTCCAGTGGCATGTACAGTGCACCAGCACACATTGCTCCAACATGCTGTACAGTGCATGAGCACACATTGGTCCAACATGCTGTACAGTGCACTAACACATATTACTCTATCATGCTGTACAATACATCAGCACACATTGATCCAACATGCTGTACAGTGCACCACCAAACATTGCTCCAACATGCTGTACAGTGCATCAGCAGACATTAATGTGCTGTACAGTGCAAGTGCACACATTCTGTACAGTGCATCAGTACACATTGATCCAACATGCTGTACAGTGCACCAGCACACATTGCTCCAACATGCTATACAGTCCAGCACATATTGCTCCAACATGATGTACAGTGCACTAGCATGTATTCATTGAACATGCTGTACAGTGCACCAGCACACATTGCTCCAATGTGCTGTACAGTGGACCAGCACACTTTGCTGCAACAAGCTGTACAGTACACCAGCACACACTAATAAAATGTGCTGTATAGTGCACCAGCACACAATGCTCAAACAAGCTGTACAGTACACCAGCAAACATTCTTCAACAAGCTGTGCAGTGTACCATGGCACATTGCTCCAACATGCTGTACAATGCTTTAGCACACAATCCACCATGCTGTACTGTGCACCAGCAAACATTGATCCACCGAGCTGTACATTGCAACAGCACACATTGCTCCAACGTGCTGTACAGTGCATCAGCACACATTGATCCAATGTGCTGTACAGTGCTTCAGCACACATTGCTCCAACATGCTGTACAATGCACCAGCACACATTATTCCACCATGTTGTACAGTGAACCAGCACATATTGCTCCAACATGCTGTACAGTGCACCAGCACACAGTGTTGCAACATGCTGTATAGTGCACCAGCACACTTTGCTCCAACAAGCTGTACACTACATCAAGACACATTGATTCAATGTGCTTTACAGTGCACCAGCACACATTGCTCTAACATACTGTACAGTGCACCAGCCCACATTAATCCATGGTGCTGTACAAGAGCACACATTGCTCTAACATGCTGTATAGTTCACCAGCACATATTAATTTACCATGCTGTACAGTGCACCAGGACACATTGAGCCAATGAGCTGTACAGTGCACCAGCACACATTGCTCTAACATGCGGTAGAGTGCACCAGTACACATTGCTCCAACATGCTGTACAGTGCACTAGCACACATTGAACCAACATGCTGCACAGTCCACCAGGACACATTTATCCAACATGCTGTACAGTGCACCAGCACATATTGATTGAATGTGCCGTATAGTGCAGCAGGATACATTACTCTGTTATGCTGTACAGTGCAACAGCACACATTAATCCATCTTGCTGTACAGTGCACCAGCACAGATTGATCCACTGTCCATTACAGTGCACCAGTACACATTGCTTCAATGTGCTGTAAAGTGCATCAGCACACACTGCTCCAACATGCTGTTTAGCACACCAGTAAACATTGCTCCAACATAGTGTACAGTGAATCAGAACATATTTATTAAATGTGCTGTTCAGTGCACCAGCACACATTAATCCAATGTACGGTACAGTGCACCAGCATGCATTGATCAAACATGCTGCACCGTGCACCAGCACACATTACTCCATATTGTACAGTGCATTTGCACACATTGCTTGAACATGATGCACAGTGCACCAGCACACATTGCTCCATGCTGCACAGTACACTAGCAAACATTGCCCTAACATGCCGTACAGTACAGTAGCACACATTACTCTAATGTGATGTACAGTGCATCAGAACACATTACTCTAATATGCTGTACAGTGCACCACCACACATTAATCCAATGTGCTATACACTGCACCAGCACACATTGATCCAGTGTGCTGTACAGTGCACCAGCATGCATTGCTCCAATGTGCTGTACAATGCACCAGCATAAATTGATCCAATGTTCTCTTTAATGCACCAGCAGACATTGCTCCAACATGCTGTACAGTGAACCAGCAAACATTGCTCCAACATGCTGTGAAGTGCACCAGGACACATTAATCCAATGTGCTGTACAGTACAGCAGCACACATTGCTCAAATGTGCTGTATAGTGCACCAGCCCACATTAATCAAAGGTGCTGTACAGTACACTAGCAAACATTGCCCTAACATGCCGTACAGTACAGCAGCACACATTACTCTAATGTGATGTACACTGCATCAGAACACATTACTCTAACATGTTGTACAGTGCACCAGCACAAATTGATCCAACGTGCTGTATAGTGCACCAGCACACATTGCTCCAACATACTGTACAGTGCACCAGCAAACATTGATCAAACGTGCTGTATAGTGCATCAGCACACATTGCTCCAACATACTGTACAGTGCACCAGCACACATTGATCCAACATGCTGTATAGAGCACCAGCACACATTGCTCCAACATACTGTACAGTGCAGTAGAACTTATTGCACTAATACACTGTGCAGTACAGGAGCACACATTGCACCGTGCTGTACAGTGCACAGGACACATTGCTCCAACATGTTGTACAGTACAGCAACACACCTTGCTCTAAAGTGCTATACAGTGCACCGGCACACATTGCTCCAACATACTGTACAGTGCAGTAGAACATATTGCACTAATACGCTGTGCAATACAGGAGCACACATTGCACCGTGCTGTACAGTGCACAGAACACATTGCTCCAACATGTACAGTGCACCAATACACATTGATCCAATGTGCTGTATAGTGCACCAGCACACATTGCTCCAACATGTTGTATAATGCACTAGAACACATTTCTCCAACATGCTGTACAATACAGCAGCACACCTTGCTCAAACATGCTATATAGTGCACCAGCCCACATTAATCCAAGGTGCTGTACAGTACAAGAGCACACATTGCTTTAACATGCTGTACAGTGCACCAGCACATATTAATCCACCATGCTGTACAGTACAGTAGAACACATTGCACTAACATGCTGTACAGTACAGCAACAAACATTGTGTCAACGTGCTGTACAGTTCACAGAACGCATTGCTCCAACATGTACAGTACAGCAGCACACCTTGCTCAAACGTGCTATACAGTGCACCAGCACACATTGCTTTAACATACTGTACAGTGCAGTAGAACATATTGCACTAATACGCTGTGCAGTACAGGAGCACACATTGCGCCGTGCTGTACAGTGCACAGAACACATTGCTCCAACATGGTGTACAGTGCACCAGCACACATTGATCCAATGTGCTGTATAGTGCACCAGCACACATTGCTACAACATGCTGTACAGTGCAATAGACCATATTGATTGTTCCAACATGCTGTACAGTATAGCAGCACACTTTGTTCAAACGTGCTATACAGTGCACCAGCCCACATTAATTCAAGGTGCTGTACAGTACAAGAGCACACATTGCTCTAACATGCTATCCAGTACACTAGCACATATTAATCCACCATGCTGTACAGTGCACCAGGACACATTGATCAAATGTGCTGAACAGTGCACCAGCACACATTGCTCCAACATGCTGCACAATGCACCAGCACATACTGCTCCACCATGCTGTACAGTGCACTAGCACACATCAATCCAACATGCTGCACAGTGCACTAGGACACATTGATCCAACATGCTGTACAGTGCACAGCACACATTGCTCCAACATGCTGTGCAGTGCTCCAGTACATATTGATTGAATGTACCATACAGTGCAGAAGGACACATTACTTTGTTATGCTATACATTGCACCAGCACACATAATTCCAACATGCTGTACAGTGCACCAGCACAGATTGATCCACTGTCCATTACAGTGCAGCAACACACATTGCTACAATGTGCTGTAAAGTACATCAGCACACACTGCTCCAATGTGCTGCTTAGCACACCAGCAAACATTGCTCCAACATACTGTACAGTAAATCAGCACACATTTATCCAATGTGCTGTACAGTGCACCAGCACACATTAATCCACCATACTGTACAGTGCACCAGCATACATTGATCAAACATACTGCACCATGCACCAGCACACATTACTCCATGCTGTATAGTGCACTAGCACACATTGCTTGAACATGCTGCACAGTACACCAGCACACATTGCTCTAACATGCTGCACAGTACACTAGCACACATTGCCCTAACATGCTGTACAGTACAACAGCACACATTACTCTAATGTGATGTACAGTGCATCAGAACACATTACTCTAACATGCTGTACAGTGCACCAGCACACATTAATCCAATGTGCTGTACACTGCACCAGCACACATTGATCCAAAGTGCTGTACAGTGCATCAGCATGCATTCCTCCAATGTGCTGTACAATGCAGCAGCATAGATTGATCCAATGTGTGCTTTAATACATCAGCAGACATTGCTCCAACATGCTGTGCAGTGAACCAGCACACATTGCTCCAACATACTGCGCAATGCACCAGGACACATTAATCCAATGTGCTGTACAGTGCACCAGCACAGATTGCTGCAAGATGATGTACTGTGCACCAGCACACATTGCTCCAACATGCTGTACAATGCACCAGTTCACATTAATCCATCGTGCTGTATAGTGCACTAGCACACATTGATCCAACATGCTGTTTAGTGCACCAGCACACATTGTTCCAACATGCTGTAAAGTAAACCAGCACATTGATCCAACATGCTGTACAGTGCACCAGCACACATTAATCCACCATGCTGTACAGTACAGTAGAACACATTGCACTAAGATGCTGTACAGTACAGCAGCACACATTGCACCACCATGCTGTACAGTGCACAGAACACATTACTCCAACATGTACAGTGCACCAGCACACATTGATCCAACATGCGGTATAGTGCACCAGCACACATTCTCCAACATGCTGTACAGTACAGTAGAACACATTGCACTAATATGCTGTACAGTACAGCAGCACACATTGCACCAATGTGCTGTACAGTGCACAGAACACATTGCTCCAACATGTTGTACAGTGCACCAGCACACAATGATCCAACATGCTGTATAGTGCACCAGCACACATTGATCCAACATGCTGTATAGTGCACCAGCACACATTGCTCCAACATGCTGTACAGTGCACTAGAACACATTGCTTCAAAATGGTATACAGTACAGCAGCACACATTGCTCAAACATGCTGTACAGTGCACAGAACACATTGCTCCAACATGATGTACAGTGCACCAGCACACATTGATCCAGCATGCTGTACAGTGCACCAACACACATTGCTGCAACATGCTGTAAAGTGTGCTACCATGCATTGATCCAGACTGCTGTGCACTGCACCAGCGCAGATTGCTCTAACATGCTGCACAGTGCACTAGCACATATTGATCCAACTTGCTGTACACTGAACCAGCACACATTACTCCAACATGCTGTAAAGTGTGCCAGCATGCATTGATCCAGACTGCTGTACACTGCACCAGCGCACATTGCTCTAACATGCTGTACAGTGGACCAGCACACATTGATCCAACATGCTGTACAGTGCACCAACACACATTGCTCCAACATGCTGTACAGTGTACCAGCACATATTAATCCAACATACAGTACAGTGAACCAGCAGACATTGCTCCAACATGTTGTACAGTGCACCAGCACACATTGCTCCAGTGTGCTGTACAGTGCAATAGCACACATTGATCCAATGTGCTGTACAGTGCACCAGCATACATTGCTCCATAATGCTGTACAGTGCATCAACACATATTGCTCTAACATGCCATACAGTACAGTAGAACACATTGCACTAACATGCTGTACAGTACAGCAACAAACATTGCGTTTACATGCTGTACAGTGCACAGAACACATTGATCCAACATGTTGTACAGTGCACCAGCACACATTGATCCATTGTGCTGTATAGTGCACCAGCACACATTGCTCCAACATGCTGTACAGTGAACCAGCACACATTGCTCAAACATGCTGTACAATGCACCAGGACACATTTATCCAATTTGCTGTATAGTGCACAAGCACAGATTGCTGCTAGATGCTGTACTGTGCACCAGCACACATTGCTCCAACATGCTGTACAGTGTACCAGCACATATTAATCCAACATACTGTACAGTGAACCAGTAGATATTGCTTCAACATGTACAGTGCACCAGCACATATTGCTCTAGTGTGCTGTACAGTGCAATAGCACACATTGATCCAATGTGCTGTACAGTGTACCAGCATACATTGCTCCATAATGCTGTACAGTGCATCAACACATATTGCTCCAACATGCCATACAGTACAGTAGAACACATTGCACTAACATGCTGTACAGTACAGCAACAAACATTGCGTTTATCCAACATGTTGTACAGTGCACCAGCACACATTGATCCAATGTGCTGTATAGTGCATCAGCACACATTGCTCCAACATGCTGTACAGTGAACCAGCACACATTGCTCCAACATGCTGTACAATGCACCAGGACACATTTATCCAATTTGCTGTACAGTGCACAAGCACAGATTGCTGCTAGATGCTGTACTGTGCACCATCACACATTGCTCCAACATGCTGTACAATGCACCAGCTCACATTAATCCATCATGCTGTACAGTGCACCAGCACACATTGATCCACCGTGCTGTACAGTGAACCAGCACACATTGCTCCGAGTTGTAGAGTGAACCAGCACACATTGAGCCAACATGCTGTTTAGTGCACCAGCACACATTGTTCCAACATGCTGTACAGTGAACCAGCACACATTGATCCAACAAGATGTACAGTGCACTAGCACACATGAATCCATCATGCTGTACAGTGCACCAGCACATATTGATCAAATGTGCTGTACAGTGCACCAGCACACATTACTCCAACATGCTGTACAGTGCAGTAGAACACATTGCACTAACATGCTGTACAGTACAGCAACAAACATTGCACCAATGTGCTGTACAGTGCACAGAACACATTGCTCCAACATGTTTAGTGCACCAGCACACATTGTTCCAACATGCTGTATAGTGCACCAGCACACATTGCTCCGACATGCTGTACAGTGCAGTAGAACATACTGAACTAATACGCTGTACAGTACAGGAGCATACATTGTGCCATACTGTACAGTGCACTGATCACATTGCTCCAACATGTACAGTGCACCAGCACACATTGCTCCAACATGCTGTACAGTACAAGAGCACACATTGCTCTAACATGCTGTACAGTGCACCAGCACATATTAATCCACCATGCTGTACAGTGCACCAGGACACATTGATCCAATGTGCTGAACAGTGCACCAGCACACATTGCTCCAACATGCTGCACAGTGCACCAGCACATATTGCTCCACCATGCTGTACATTGCACTAGCACACATCGATCCAACATGCTGCACAGTGCACTAGGACACATTGATCCAACATGCTGTACAGTGCACCAGCACACATTGATCCAACATGCTGTATAGAGCACCAGCACACATTGCTCCAACATACTGTACAGTGCAGTAGAACTTATTGCACTAATACACTGTGCAGTACAGGAGCACACATTGCACCGTGCTGTACAGTGCACAGGACACATTGCTCCAACATGTTGTACAGTACAGCAACACACCTTGCTCTAAAGTGCTATACAGTGCACCGGCACACATTGCTCCAACATACTGTACAGTGCAGTAGAACACATTGCACTAATACATTGTACAGTACAGCACCACACATTGTTCCAACGTGCTGTACAGTGCACAGAACACATTCCTCCAACATGTACAGTGCAGCAGTACACATTGATCCAACGTGCTGTGTAGTGCACCAGCACACATTGCTCCAACATGTTGTATAATGCACTAGAACACATTTCTCCAACATGCTGTACAATACAGCAGCACACCTTGCTCAAACATGCTATATAGTGCACCAGCCCACATTAATTCAAGGTGCTGTACAGTACAAGAGCACACATTGCTTTAACATGCTGTACAGTGCACCAGCACATATTAATCCACCATGCTGTACAGTACAGTAGAACACATTGCACTAACATGCTGTACAGTACAGTAACAAACATTGTGTCAACGTGCTGTACAGTTCACAGAACGCATTGCTCCAACATGTACAGTACAGCAGCACACCTTGCTCAAACGTGCTATACAGTGCACCAGCACACATTGCTTTAACATACTGTACAGTGCAGTAGAACATATTGCACTAATACGCTGTGCAGTACAGGAGCACACATTGCGCCGTGCTGTACAGTGCACAGAACACATTGCTCCAACATGTACAGTGCACCAGCACACATTGCTCCAACATGCTGTACAGTACAAGAGCACACATTGCTCTAACATGCTGTACAGTGCACCAGCACATATTAATCCACCATGCTGTACAGTGCACCAGGACACATTGATCCAATGTGCTGAACAGTGCACCAGCACACATTGCTCCAACATGCTGCACAGTGCACCAGCACATATTGCTCCACCATGCTGTACATTGCACTAGCACACATCGATCCAACATGCTGCACAGTGCACTAGGACACATTGATCCAACATGCTGTACAGTGCACAACACACATTGCTCCAACATGCTGTGTAGTGCTCCAGTACATATTGATTGAATGTACCGTACAGTGCAGCAGGACACATTACTCCGTTATGCTGTACAGTGCACCAGCACACATAATTCCAACATGCTGTACAGTGCACCAGCACAGATTGATCCACTGTCCATTACAGTGCAGCAGCACACATTGCTACAATGTGCTGTAAAGTACATCAGCACACACTGCTCCAATGTGCTGTTTAGCACACCAGCAAACATTGCTCCAACATACTGTACAGTAAATAAGCACACATGTATCTAATGTGCTGTACAGTGCACCAGCACACATTAATCCATCATACTGTACAGTGCACCAGCATGAATTGCTCCATGATACTGTACAGTGCACCAGCAGACATTGATCCAAAAAGCTGTACAGTGCACCAGCACACATTGATCCAGCTTGCTGTACAGTGCACCAGCACACATTGCTCCAATATGCTGCACAGTGCAACAGCACACAATTGCTCTAGCATGCTGTACAGTACAGCACACATTGCTAACATACTGTACAGTGCACCAGTACACATTGCTCCTATGTGCTGTACAGTGCACCAGCATGAATTACTCCAACATGCTGTACAGTGCACCAGCAGACATTAATCCAAAAAGTTGTACAGTGCACCAGCACACATTGATCCAAAAAGCTATACAGTGCACCAGCACACATTGCTCCAGCATGCTGTATAGTGCACCAGCACACATTGCTCCAACATGCTGTACAGTACACCAGCACACATTGCTACAACATGCTGTGCAGTGCACCATCACACATTGCTCCAACATGCTGTACAGTGCACCAGCACACATTGCTCCAACATGCTGTACAGTGCACCAGCACACATTGCTCCAACATGCTGTACAGTGCACCAGCACACATTGCTCCAACATGCTACAGTAGTACACGCACCAGCACATTGCTCCAATATGCTGTACAGTGTATGAGAACACATTGATCCAACATGCTGTGCAGTGCACCAGCACACATTGGTCCAACATGCTGTATGGTGCACCAGCACACATTGCTCCAACATGCTGTACTGTGCACCAGCACACATTGCTCCAACATGCTGTACAGTGCACAGCACACATTGCACCAATGTGCTGTACAGTGCACCAGCACACATTGCTCCAACATGCTGTACAGTGCACCAGCACACATTGCTCCAACATGCTGTATAGTGCACCAGCACACATTGATCCAACATGCTGTACAGTGCACCAGCACACATTGCTCCAACATGCTGTACAGTGCAGTAGAACACATTGCACCAACATGCTGTACAGTGCAGCACACATTGCTTCAACATGCTGTACAGTGCACCAGCACACATTGCTCCAACATGCTGTACAGTGCACCAGCACACATTGATCCAACATGCTATACAGTGCACCAGCACACATTGCTCCAACATGCTGTACAGTGCACCAGCACATTGCTCAACATGCTGTAAAGTGCACCAGCACACATTTCTCCAACATGCTGTACAGTGCACCAGCACACATTGCTCCAACATGCTGTACAGTGCACCAGCACACATTGATCCAACATGCTGTACAGTGCACCAGTGCACATTGATCCAGCATGCTGTATAGTGCACCAGCACACATTGCTCCAACATGCTGTGCAGTGCACCAGCACCCATTGCTCCAACGTGTTGTACAGTCCATTAGCATACATTGCTCCTACATGCTGTACAGTGCCTTAGCACACATTGATCCAACATCCTGTACAGTGCACCAGCACTCATTGCTCCAACATGCTGTACAGTGCACCAGCACTCATTGCTCCAACATACTGTACAGTGCACCAGCACACATTGATCCACTCTGCTGTACAGTGCACCAGTACACATTGCCCCAATGTGCTGTACAGTGCACCAGCACACATTGCTCCAATGTGCTGTACAGTGCACCAGCACACATTGCTCTAACATGCTGTACAGTGCACCAGCACACATTGCTCCAACATGCTGTACAGTGCACCAGCACACATTGATCCAACATGCTGTACAGTGCACCAGCACACATTGCTGCAACATGCTGTACAGTGCACCAGCACACATTGCTCTAGCATGCTGTACAGTCCACAGCACACATTGGTCCAATATACTGTACAGTGCACAGCACACATTGCTCCAATGTGCTGTACAGTGCACCAGAACCCATTGGTGCAACATGCTGTTCAGTGCACTAGCACATGCTGTATGGTGCACCAGCACACATTGCTCCAACATGTTGCACAGTGTACTAGCACACATTGTTCCAACATGCTGTACAGAACAACAGCACACATTGCTCCAACTTGCTGAACAGTGCAGCAGAACACATTGCTCCAACATGATGTACAGTGCACCAGCTCAGTGATCTGGCATGTTGTACACTGCAGCAGCACACATTGCTCCAACATGATGTATAGTGCAGCACATTACAACATGCTGTACAGTGCACCAACACATTGTAATGCTGTACAGTCCAACAGCACGCATTGCTGTAACATGCTATACTGTGCACCAGCACACATTGCTCCAACATGCTGTACAGTGCACCAGCACATTGATCCACTATGCTGTACAGTGGACCAGCACACATTGCTTCAACATGCTGTACAGTGAACCAGCACTCCTTGCTCTAACATGTACAATGCATAAGCACACATTAATCCAACATGCTGTACAGTGCACCAGCACACATTGCTGCAACATGCTGTACTGTGCATTAGCACACATTGCTCAACATGCTGTACAGTGCACCAGCAGACATTGCTCCAATGTGATTTACAGTGAACCAGCACACCTTGCTCCAACATGCTGTACAGTTCACAGCACACATTTATCCAACATGCTGTACAGTGCACCAGCGCACATTGATCCAACATTCTGTATGGTGCACCAGCACACATTAATCCAACATGTTGTACAGTGCACAAGTACACATTGCTGCAATGTGTTGTACTGTGCACCAGCACATATTGCCTCAATGTGATGCACAGTGCACCAGCAAACATTGCTCCATTGTGCTGTACAGTGCACCAGCACACATTGATCCAACATGCTGTACAGTGCACCAGCACACATTGATCCAACATGCTGTACAGTGCACCAGCACACATTGCTCCAACATGCTGTACAGTGCACCAGCACATTGATCCAACATGCTGTACAGTGCACCAGCACATTGCTCCAACATGCTGTACAGTGCACCAGCACACATTGATCCAAAAAGCTGTACAGTGCACCAGCACACATTGCTCCAACATGCTGTACAGTGCACCAGCACACATTGCTCCAACATGCTGTATAGTGCACCAGCACACATTGCTCCAACATGCTGTACAGTCCATTAGCATACATTGCTCCTACATGCTGTACAGTGCCTTAGCACACATTGATCCAACATCCTGTACAGTGCACCAGCACTCATTGCTCCAACATACTGTACAGTGCACCAGCACACATTGATCCAACATGCTGTACAGTGCACCAGCACACATTGATCCAATGTGCTGTATAGTGCACCAGCACACATTGCTCCAACATGCTGTACAGTGCACCAGCACATTAATCCAGTATGCTGTACAGTGCACCAGCACACATTGCTGCAACATGCTGTACTGTGCATTAGCACACATTGCTCAACATGCTGTACAGTGCACCAGCACACATTGCTCCAACATGCTGTACAGTACACCAGCACATTGCTCCAACATGCTGTACAGTACACCAGCACATTGATCCAATGTGCTGTACAGTATACCAGCACACATTGCTCCAACATGCTGTACAGTGCACCAGCACACATTGATCCAATATGCTGTACAGTGCACCAACACATTGATCCAACATGCTGTACAGTGCACCAGCACACATTGATCCAACATGCTGTACAGTGCACCAGCACACATTGCTCCAACATGCTGTACAGTGCACCAGCACACATTGATCCAACATGCTGTACAATGAACAAGCACACATTGCTCCAACATGATGTATACTGCACCAGCATACATTAATCTGACATGCTGTACAGTCCAACAGCACGCATTGCTGTAACATGCTATACTGTGCACCAGCACACATTGCTCCAACATGCTGTACAGTGCACCAGTGCACATTGATCCAACATTCTGTATGGTGCACCAGGACACATTAATCCAACGTGCTGTACAGTGCACCAGCACACATTGCTCTAACATGCTGTACAGTGCACCAGCACATTGATCCACTATGCTGTACAGTGGACCAGCACACATTGCTTCAACATGCTGTACAGTGAACCAGCACACATTGATCCAACATGCTGTACAGTGCACCAGCACACATTGATCCAACATGCTGTACACTGCACCAGGACACATTGATCCAACATGCTGTACAGTGCACCAGCACACATTGATCCAATGTGCTGTACAGTGCACCAGCACACATTGCTCCAACATGCTGTACAGTACAGCAGCACACATTGCTCCAACATGCTGTACAGTGCACCAGCACACATTGTTCCAACATGATATACATTGCATCAGCACACATTGATCCAGCATGCTTTGCACTGCACCAGCACACATTGCTGCAAGATACTGTGCTGTGCACCAGCACACATTGATCCAACATGCTGTACAGTGCACCAGCACACATTGGTCCAACATGCTGTATGGTGCACCAGCACACATTGCTCCAACATGCTGTACAGTGCACCAGCACACATTGATCCAATATGCTGTACAGTGCACCAGCACACATTGATCCAACATGCTGTACAGTGCACCAGCACACATTGCTCCAACATTCTGTACAGTGCACCAGCACATTGATCCAACATGCTGTACAGTGCACCAAAGCACATTGCTGTAACATGCTATACTGTGCACCAGCACACATTGCTCCAACATGCTGTACAGTGCACCAGCACATTGATCCAACATGCTGTACAATGCACCAGCACACATTGATCCAACATGCTGTACAGTGCACTAGCACACATTGATGCAACATGCTGTACAGTGCACCAGCACACATTGATCCATCATGCTGTACAGTGTACCAGCACACATTGCTCCAACATGCTGTACAGTTCACCAGCACACATTGATCCAACATGCTGTAAGTGTACCAGCACACATTACTCCAACATGCTGTACACTGCACCAGCACATTGCTCCAACATGCTGTACAGTGCACCAGCACACATTGCTCCAGCATGCTGTATAGTACACCAGCACACAATGTTCCAACATGCTGTACAGTGCACCAGCACATATTGATCTAACATGCTGTACAGTGCACTAGCACATTGCTCCAACATGATATACAGTCCACCAGAACACACTGATCTAGCATGCTGTACACTGCATCAGCACACATTGCTCCAACATGCTGTACAGTACACTAGCACACGTTGATCCAACATGCTGTACAGTGCACCAGCACACTTTGATCCAACATACTGTACAGTGCACCAGCACACATTACACCAACATGCTGTACAGTGCACCAGCACATTGATCCAACGTGCTGTACAATGAACCAGCACACATTGCTCCAACATGCTGTACAGTGCACCAGCACACATTGATCCAACATCCTGTACAGTGCACCAGCACACATTGTTCCAACATGCTGCCAAC
>NC_056730.1:928932791-928961692 GCF_019279795.1 Protopterus annectens
AGTGCACCATCACAATTTGCTCCAACATGCTGAACAGTACATCAGCACACATTGATCCAATGTGCTGTACAGTGTTTCAGAAAACATTGCTTCAACATGCTGTACAGTGCACCAGCACACATAATCCACCATGCTGTACAGTAAACCAGCACATATTGCTCCAACATGCTGTACAGTGCACAAGCACACACTGTTGCAACATGCTGTATAGTGCACCAGCACACATTGCTCCAACAAACTGTACACTGCAAGAAGACACATTGATCCAACGTGCTGTATAGTGCACCTGCACACATTGCTCTAACATGCTGTACAGTTCACCAGCCCACATTAATCCAAGGTGCTGTACAGTACAAGAGCACATATTGCTCTAACATGCTGTACAGTGCACGAGCACACATTGCTCTAACATGCTGTACAGTGCACTAGCACAAATTGATCCAACATGCTGCACAGTCCACCAGGACATATTTATCCAACATGCTGTACAGTGCACCAGCACATATTGCTCCAATGTGCTGTAAAGTGGACCAGCGCACTTTGCTGCAACATGCTTTACAGTGCACTAGCACATATTAATCCACCATGCTGTACAGTGCACCAGGACACATTGAGCCAATGAGCTCTACAGTGCACTAGCACACATTGCTCCAACATGCAGTACAGTGCACGAGCGCACATTGATCCAACATGCTGTACAGTGCACTAGCACACATTGATCCAACATGCTGCACAGTCCACCAGGACACATTTATCCAACATGCTGTACAGTGCACCAGCACATATTGCTCCAATATGCTGTACAGTGCACTTGCATGTATTCATCCAATGTGCTGTACAGTGCACCAGCACACATTGCCCCAATGTGCTGTAAAGTGGACCAGCACACTTTGCTACAACATGCTGTACAGTGCACCAGCACACACTAGCACAATGTGCTGTATAGTACACTAGAACACAATGCTCAAACAAGCTGTACAGTACACCAGCACACATTGCTCAACAAGCTGTACAGTGCACCAGGACACATTGCTCCAACAGGCTGTACAATGCTCCAGCACACATTAATCCACCATGCTGTACGGTGCACCAGCACACATTGATCCACCGAGCTGTACATTGCAGCAGCACACATTGCTCCAACGTGCTGTACAGTGCACTAGCACAATTTGCTCCATCATGCTGAACAGGGGATCAGCACACATTGATCCATGTGCTGTACAGTGCTTCAGCAAACATTGCTTCAACATGCTGTACAGTGCACCAGCACACATAATCCACCATGCTGTACAGTGAACCAGCACATATTGCTCCAACATGCTGTACAGTGCACTAGCACACACTGTTGCAACATGCTGTATAGTGCACCAGCACACATTGCTCTAAAATGCTGTACAGTTCACCAGCACACATTAATCCAAGGTGCTGTACAGTACAAGAGCAGATATTGCTCTAACATGCTGTACAGTGCACGAGCACACATTGCTCCAACATGCTGTACAGTGCACTAGCACACATTGATCCAACATGCTGCACAGTCCACCAGGACATATTTATCCAACATGCTGTACAGTGCTCCAGCACATATTGCTCCAATGTGCTGTAAAGTGGACCAGCACACTTTGCTGCAACATGCTGTACAGTGCACCAGCACATATTGATCCACCATGCTGTACAGTGCACCAGGACACATTGAGCCAATGAGCTCTACAGTGCACTAGCACACATTGCTCCAACATGCAGTACAGTGCATGAGCACACATTGCTCCAACATGCTGTACAGTGCACTAGCACACATTGATCCAACATGCTGCACAGTCCACCAGGACACATTTATCCAACATGCTGTACAGTACACCAGCACATATTGCTCTAATATGCTGTACAGTGCACTAGCATGTATTCATCCAACATGCTGTGCAGTGCACCAGCACACATTGCTCCAATGTGCTGTAAAGTGGACCAGCGCACTTTGCTGCAACATGCTGTACAGTGCACCAGCACACACTAATATAATGTGCTGTATAGTACACCATAACACAATGCTCAAACAAATACCACAAAACTGAGGAGAATCAACTAGTAACAAAGCACAGTTCACCTGCTGAGAAGTCCAATCCTTTAATGTAAAATACAAATGATGAGCGCTTTGCATAAAAACAAACTTCCTCAGATAAAATCCCACTAAAACTGACATATTTTATAAAAAGTGCTTAACCAATGAAAATTTTACATTAATAATTCAATTAATCAATAAAATTCTTAAAATCCTGGCATTCTAATTTTAAAGAAACAAAGGCATATTGGTTTGTTATATATGTATATATACACACACTTCAAACAAAGCAAAACAAAAGGATAGTGCACCCTGAAAAACTTTTTTAAATTATTATTATATAAGGAAATGGTCTGCATACATTGTAGCATAAACGTAGTTTAATAATTTATATATAGTTCTTTCATCTGGTGTGTTTGGAAATGTATCTACCCTCTTTAAAGTATGTTTGCCTTTCCTATTAAAATGGCTTTGATATTTATATATTCATTTAAGCCTGGAAAAATGTTAGATTTTAATCTTAACTGCCATCTGACTTCCTTCTGCAGTAAAATATTTTTAGCATCTCCTCCTCTAGTTTCCAGGTTAACAATATCTATGATGGCAAATTTGAAAGATGGAATAGGTTGACACATGGTGGTGTGTTTATATAAGGCACTTGTTTCCTTTTTAATTTTTATGTCATTCTTATGTTCGTAAATCCTTTCCTTTAAATGACGTTCAGTTTTGCCCACGTAATAACATGGGCAGTGACAACAGGTTGCCAAATACACCACCATGGAGGTGTAACAATTCCCCCTGCAAAATTTGACTACTGTGTTCAACCCATTGTTCAAAGTAATACTGTTGGAAGTATTGATAGAAGAACATTGGGCACATCTACCACATGGGTGAGTACCCTAGAATTTTTATAGGAATAGTCTCTTCCTTCCAAAGTTCTTTTGAAATTATTACCTACCCGATGAATAAAGGTAGGTTGGTTCCCTATAACTTCAATAATTTCAGAATTGGTTTTAAAATAGACCAATTTTCTTGTAAGATTTTTTGAAAATGGAAGAAAAGTTGTTGTGTTGAATAGAACAGGATCCCGAAAATTCATAGGGTCTGTCTTCTGATGTTTCCATATTCACAATGGGGTGACCAAGTAATGGTTTGAAACGTGTACCCCACCCTTGGTATACTTCCATCAATATATTTTCTACTAAAACCTTAGGATACCCCCTTTCACTGAACATTTTACCCAGTTTAATGAATTCTTGTTTAAGATCTTCTAAATGGGATGTCACCCTAGCCACTCTGACAGCTTGCCCTTTTATAATGCTTTTTTTCTGAAAATGAGGGTGTTGACTGTCAAAGTGGAGATAGCTGTTACACCAGGTTGGTTTTCTGTATACCTGGGATTTGAAGCCACTCGGGATTTTGGAGAGTGTGATGTCTAAGTAGTTAATACATTCCGTACTGACTTGGTGAGTGAAAGACAACCAGGAGGTGGTTTGATTGATATAAAACATAAATTGATCCAACTCATCTTGTGTCCCATCCCAAATCACAAAAATATCGTCCAGAAATCTAAAATAAGCTTTAATTTTGGCAGAGAATGCACTCTCAAAATATATGAGGTTTCCCATTCTAAAAGTACCAAATTGTAAATGGGGCACAAGCTGCCCCATCGCCACCCCACTAACTTGCTTATAGAGAACCCCTTCAAAATTGATGAAATTGTTGTCTAAAACTGTTTCCATTAGTTCCAACAATAAAGATTTCCTGTCTGATGTTAATTCCGAGTGTTTGTGAATACTAATTTCAAAAAATTCAAAACCCTCCTTTCTGGGGATACATGTAAATAAGTCTTTCACATCAATAGTGATGAATAGACTATCCTTGATCCATAACCCATTGTGAATTCTTCCCAAAAAATCCCACGAGTCCTTTATAAGGTGTTTATGTTTTTTTGCAATATTTTTGAAATTCTGATCAATAAATACTGCCAAAGGGTGGGTTTTGGATCCACGGGCGGAAACAATGGGTCAGAAAAGTGGTTTCTTAATGTTTTTGTGTGTTTTTGGTATTCCAAAAAAACCAGGAATGAGTGGATGGGTTTGCCGAAGAAAGTGGTAAGTAGTCTGGTTGATACGTTGTTCCCCCAGATATTCTTCTAGAAGGGAATCAATTCTGTTATCAGCAATGGAAATCTCATTTAGGGACACCAAACAGTAAGTTTCCTCTTGTGTCAAAATATTTCTTATAGCTTTTTTATAATCATTTTGTTTGAAAATTACCAATCCTCCACCTTTATCTGGTTCCATAAAACGTAGTTTTTTATTATGTTTTAAATTCTCTAAAAGGTTGGCTTCTTCTAATTTTAAGTTGTAGTTCTGCCAAAACCCGTTGGTGTTTTTACCATATGTTTCATATATTTCTTTTGTAACTATATTCTCAAATGTATGGAGCAGAGGGTGAAGGGGAGGGTTGTAAACACTCCTTCTAGTGGAGGCATAGTTAACAATGTCCCCTGCATTCTGATTGGCAACCCCTTTGTTGTAAAGAATTTTAAGATTTAATTTCCTAAGGAACAGTTTTAAATCAATCAAAATTTGAGACAAGTCTCCTGTAAAACTTTTTATAAACTTGAAGCCTTTGGAGAACAGGTGGAAATGAGTTTTATCTAGTATCAAATCAGTGTAATTGTATATTTTGTATCCACGATATTCAAAAACAATTCCATTGTCATGTGTAATTATAACATCTGTCTCTCCCTGTTCCCCCTGTGTCCCCTGTAATTCCAATCTTGGTTTTTTGAAAGGGAATTTGTGTTGGTTACATTTTGATTTTTGTGGGCTAAGCGTTCTGACCTTCGGGGTCCTAAAAAAACTTCGTTGGATTCTGAAAAGGAATCCAGTTCATCTAGGGAACCAGAATAAGCAACAGGTGGGTCCCTGTGGTAATTAGAATCATCAAAGGAAACCCTTACATTTTTCATAGTCTGTTTGTGGTTATGTGGTATAGTAACAATTCTCCTGTTGTATCCCTCCCTAGATCTGGATGGAGCAGTTGAAGTTGTAAAATTAGGTGGTGGGTAACATTTACCAGTCTCATATTGCCCCTTGTCCCTAAAATATTTCTTTTGTTTTCTTTCAAAAACCTTTTCAACTTTTCCATTGATTCTCTCTAAAGTTCTTTCAAAAAATTCATTATATTGATCAAACAACAAGTCATTAGTAATAGAAAGGTGTAAATTGTTAATTTCTGCCAGTAAGGTTTTTAAATGTACTTCATTGTACTTAATAAGCTTTAAAATTAATGAAAACCCACATTCATCGAAAAAGCTGTGAAATTCTTTAATGATGTTTTCAGTATAAGCAATACCAAAAGGGTATTTGTGAAAACGAAGTCCCTGAGGGACTATCTTGTTATTTAAACATATATGAAGATAGTTATTTTCATATATTTCGGAATTAACATCAGACAGGAAATCTTTATTGTTGGAACTAATGGAAACAGTTTTAGACAACAATTTCATCAATTTTGAAGGGGTTCCCTATAAGCAAGTTAGTGGGGTGGCGATGGGGGCAGCTTGTGCCCCCATTTACGCCAATTTGGTACTTTTAGAATGGGAAACCTCATATATTTTTGAGAGTGCATTCTCTGCCAAAATTAAAGCTTATTTTAGATTTCTGGACGATAATTTTGTGATTTGGGATGGGACACAAGATGAGTTGGATCAATTTATGTTTTATATCAATCAAACCGCCTCCTGGTTGTCTTTCACTCACCAAGTCAGTACGGAATGTATTAACTACTTAGACATCACACTCTCCAAAACTCCGAGTGGCTTCAAATCCCAGGTATACAGAAAACCAACCTGGTGTAACAGCTATCTCCACTTTGACAGTCAACACCCTCATTTTCAGAAAAAAAGCATTATAAAAGGGCAAGCTGTCAGAGTGGCTAGGATGACATCCCATTTAGAAGATCTTAAACAAGAATTCATTAAACTGGGTAAAATGTTCAGTGAAAGGGGGTATCCTAAGGTTTTAGTAGAAAATATATTGACGGAAGTATACCAAGAGTGGGGTACACATTTCAAACCATTACTTGGTCACCCCATTGTGAATATGGAAACATCAGAAGACAGACCCTATGAATTTTCGGGATCCTGTTCTATTCAACACAACAACTTTTCTTCCATTTTCAAAAAAATCTTACAAGAAAATTGGTCTATTTTAAAAACCAATTCTGAAATTATTGAAGTTATAGGGAACCAACCTACCTTTATTCATCGGGTAGGTAATAATTTCAAAAGAACTTTGGAAGGAAGAGACTATTCCTATAAAAATTCTAGGGGTACTCACCCATGTGGTAGATGTGCCCAATGTTCTTCTATCAATACTTCCAACAGTATTACTTTGAACAATGGGTTGAACACAGTAGTCAAATTTTGCAGGGGGAATTGTTACACCTCCATGGTGGTGTATTTGGCAACCTGTTGTCACTGCCCATGTTATTACGTGGGCAAAACTGAACGTCATTTAAAAGAAAGGATTTACGAACATAAGAATGACATAAAATTAAAAAGGAAACAAGTGCCTTATATAAACACACCACCATGTGTCAACCTGTTCCATCTTTCAAATTTGGCATCATAGATATTGTTAACCTGGAAACTAGAGGAGGAGATGCTAAAAATATTTTACTGCAGAAGGAAGTCAGATGGCAGTTAAGATTAAAATCTAACATTTTTCCAGGCTTAAATGAATATATAAATATCAAAGCCATTTTAATAGGAAAGGCAAACATACTTTAAAGAGGGTAGATACATTTCCAAACACACCAGATGAAAGAACTATATATAAATTATTAAACTACGCTTATGCTACAATGTATGCAGACCATTTCCTTATATAATAATAATTTTTAAAAAAGTTTTTTAGGGTGCACTATCATTTTGTTTTGTTTTGTTTGAAGTGTGTGTATATATACATATATAACAAACCAATATGTCTTTGTTTCTTTAAAATTAGAATGCCAGGATTTTAAGAATTTTATTGATTAATTGAATTATTAATGTAAAATTTTCATTGGTTAAGCACTTTTTATAAAATATGTCAGTTTTAGTGGGATTTTATCTGATGAAGTTTGTTTTTATGCAGACGAAAGCGCTCATCATTTGTATTTTACATTAAAGGATTGGACTTCTCAGCAGGTGAACTGTGCTTTGTTACTAGTTTATTCTCCTCAGTTTTGTGGTATTTGTTATTTTTTGGTTCACCTCACGAGTTACCTGCCTTTGGATTTTGTTAAGCAGCAATTTGTAGTGGTTAAAAGATAACCATTAATCTTCCATCCTTTGGTTTCAACATTCCACTATACTGACATTCGTATTGCTTTTACTGCTTTGCTGTTTTATTACTTCGCCGTTTTATCTATCATGGATCAGTCTCCCAATGATTCTACCTTATTGGGAGCTGAAAATGGATTAGAGACAAGTATCACCTTAATTCAGACCCAGAACAAAGTATTTCGTGTAAGAGAAGAACTTTCTTCTCTTCGTGGGGACTTAACCAAACTCATAGATCTGTTTACCCAGAAGGAACCAGCAGAGGGAGCCTTTGCCAGTTGTATGCATTCCTCCACGGGCCAGAAACCACCTGCGACATCATCGCCTGCTTCCACACACCAAGATGTTGGGGAAGGAACGAGTACATCAGGTGAGGGCCAGCCTAGGAGAAGAAACTACACTAAATTTGGCGCTCCGACGATACAGGATATTATTTCACATCCAGCTACCTCGGATGCAGGGGATGTTCGAGGGTTTTCAAGAACTAACAATTCCAAAGGTACTGTGTCTCATTCTTTTAAAGACTGTGAAATCATCGGTTCAGTCCCCCATGTTTCACGGGTTGTTTCAGGGACTGATTCTGTTTGCAGAACCTCATACAAGGGTCTAATAGACAAAAAGTTTGTTTTTTCTACCAATGTCAACAAGGGGAACGTTACTGTTGCATCAAAATTTCCCAACGAAGATGGGAACACCGTCTTTAGTTTAAAAGACTGTATTTTTAAATTTGAAAAGCTGCTTTATAAGTTTAAATGCTTGGAAATTGAAAATAACTATCTTCATATATGTTTAAATAACAAGATAGTCCCTCAGGGACTTCGTTTTCACAAATACCCTTTTGGTATTGCTTATACTGAAAACATCATTAATGAATTTCACAGCTTTTTCGATGAATGTGGGTTTTCATTAATTTTAAAGCTTATTAAGTACAATGAAGTACATTTAAAAACCTTACTGGCAGAAATTAACAATTTACACCTTTCTATTACTAATGACTTGTTGTTTGATCAATATAATGAATTTTTTGAAAGAACTTTAGAGAGAATCAATGGAAAAGTTGAAAAGGTTTTTGAAAGAAAACAAAAGAAATATTTTAGGGACAAGGGGCAATATGAGACTGGTAAATGTTACCCACCACCTAATTTTACAACTTCAACTGCTCCATCCAGATCTAGGGAGGGATACAACAGGAGAATTGTTACTATACCACATAACCACAAACAGACTATGAAAAATGTAAGGGTTTCCTTTGATGATTCTAATTACCACAGGGACCCACCTGTTGCTTATTCTGGTTCCCTAGATGAACTGGATTCCTTTTCAGAATCCAACGAAGTTTTTTTAGGACCCCAAAGGTCAGAACGCTTAGCCCACAAAAATCAAAATGTAACCAACACAAATTCCCTTTCAAAAAACCAAGATTGGAATTACAGGGGACACAGGGGGAACAGGGAGAGACAGATGTTATAATTACACATGACAATGGAATTATTTTTGAATATCGTGGATACAAAATATACAATTACACTGATTTGATACTAGATAAAACTCATTTCCACCTGTTCTCCAAAGGCTTCAAGTTTATAAAAAGTTTTAAAGGAGACTTGTCTCAAATTTTGATTGATTTAAAACTGTTCCTTAGGAAATTAAATCTTAAAATTCTTTACAACAAAGGGGTTGCCAATCAGAATGCAGGGGACATTGTTAACTATGCCTCCACTAGAAGGAGTGTTTACAACCCTCCCCTTCACCCTCTGCTCCATACATTTGAGAATATAGTTACAAAAGAAATATATGAAACATATGGTAAAAACACCAACGGGTTTTGGCAGAACTACAACTTAAAATTAGAAGAAGCCAACCTTTTAGAGAATTTAAAACATAATAAAAAACTACGTTTTATGGAACCAGATAAAGGTGGAGGATTGGTAATTTTCAAACAAAATGATTATAAAAAAGCTATAAGAAATATTTTGACACAAGAGGAAACTTACTGTTTGGTGTCCCTAAATGAGATTTCCATTGCTGATAACAGAATTGATTCCCTTCTAGAAGAATATCTGGTGGAACAACGTATCAACCAGACTACTTACCACTTTCTTCGGCAAACCCATCCACTCATTCCTGGTTTTTTTGGAATACCAAAAACACACAAAAACATTATGGAACCACCTTTCAGACCAATTGTTTCCGCCCGTGGATCCAAAACCCACCCTTTGGCAGTATTTATTGATCAGAATTTCAAAAATATTGCAAAAAAACATAAACACCTTATAAAGGACTCATGGGATTTTTTGGGAAGAATTCACAATGGGTTATGGATCAAGGATAGTCTATTCATCACTATTGATGTGAAAGACTTATTTACATGTATCCCCAGAAAGGAGGGTTTTGAATTTTTTGAAATTAGTATTCACAAACACTCGGAATTAACATCAGACAGGAAATCTTTATTGTTGGAACTAATGGAAACAGTTTTAGACAACAATTTCATCAATTTTGAAGGGGTTCTCTATAAGCAAGTTAGTGGGGTGGCGATGGGGGCAGCTTGTGCCCCCATTTACGCCAATTTGGTACTTTTAGAATGGGAAACCTCATATATTTTTGAGAGTGCATTCTCTGCCAAAATTAAAGCTTATTTTAGATTTCTGGACGATATTTTGTGATTTGGGATGGGACACAAGATGAGTTGGATCAATTTATGTTTTATATCAATCAAACCACCTCCTGGTTGTCTTTCACTCACCAAGTCAGTACGGAATGTATTAACTACTTAGACATCACACTCTCCAAAACCCCGAGTGGCTTCAAATCCCAGGTATACAGAAAACCAACCTGGTGTAACAGCTATCTCCACTTTGACAGTCAACACCCTCATTTTCAGAAAAAAAGCATTATAAAAGGGCAAGCTGTCAGAGTGGCTAGGATGACATCCCATTTAGAAGATCTTAAACAAGAATTCATTAAACTGGGTAAAATGTTCAGTGAAAGGGGGTATCCTAAGGTTTTAGTAGAAAATATATTGATGGAAGTATACCAAGGGTGGGGTACACGTTTCAAACCATTACTTGGTCACCCCATTGTGAATATGGAAACATCAGAAGACAGACCCTATGAATTTTCAGGATCCTGTTCTATTCAACACAACAACTTTTCTTCCATTTTCAAAAAAATCTTACAAGAAAATTGGTCTATTTTAAAAACCAATTCTGAAATTATTGAAGTTATAGGGAACCAACCTACCTTTATTCATCGGGTAGGTAATAATTTCAAAAGAACTTTGGAAGGAAGAGACTATTCCTATAAAAATTCTAGGGGTACTCACCCATGTGGTAGATGTGCCCAATGTTCTTCTATCAATACTTCCAACAGTATTACTTTGAACAATGGGTTGAACACAGTAGTCAAATTTTGCAGGGGGAATTGTTACACCTCCATGGTGGTGTATTTGGCAACCTGTTGTCACTGCCCATGTTATTACGTGGGCAAAACTGAACGTCATTTAAAAGAAAGGATTTACTAACATAAGAATGACATAAAAATTAAAAAGGAAACAAGTGCCTTATATAAACACACCACCATGTGTCAACCTGTTCCATCTTTCAAATTTGGCATCATAGATATTGTTAACCTGGAAACTAGAGGAGGAGATGCTAAAAATATTTTACTGCAGAAGGAAGTCAGATGGCAGTTAAGATTAAAATCTAACATTTTCCCAGGCTTAAATGAATATATAAATATCAAAGCCATTTTAATAGGAAAGGCAAACATACTTTAAAGAGGGTAGATACATTTCCAAACACACCAGATGAAAGAACTATATATAAATTATTAAACTACGTTTATGCTACAATGTATGCAGACCATTTCCTTATATAATAATAATTTAAAAAAAAGTTTTTTCAGGGTGCACTATCATTTTGTTTTGTTTTGTTTGAAGTGTGTGTATATATACATATATAACAAACCAATATGTCATTGTTTCTTTAAAATTAGAATGCCAAGATTTTAAGAATTTTATTGATTAATTGAATTATTAATGTAAAATTTTCATTGGTTAAGCACTTTTTATAAAATATGTCAGTTTTAGTGGGATTTTATCTGATGAAGTTTGTTTTTATGCAGACGAAAGCGCTGCACCAAGACACATTGATGCAATGTGCTGTACAGTGCACCAGCAGACATTGATCCAATGTGCTGTACAGTGCACTAGAACACATTGCTCCAATAAGCTGTACAGTACAGCAGCACACATTATTCCATGCTGTACAGTGCACAGAACACATTGCTCCAACATGATGTACAGTGCACCAGCATACATAATCCAGTGTGCTGTACAGTGCACCAGCACACATTGCTGCAACATGCTGCAAAGTGCACCACCATGCATTGATCCAGACTGCTGTAGACTGCACCAGTGCATATTTCTCTAACATGCTGCACAGTGTACTAGCACACATTGATCCAACTTGCTGTGCACTCAACCAGCAGACATTGCTCCAACATGCTGTAAAATGTGCCAGCACGCATTGATCTAGACTGCTGTACACTGCACCAGCGCACATTGCTCCAACATGCTGTACAGTGCAGTAGCACACATTGATCCAACATGCTGTACAGTGCCCCAGTGCACATTGCTCCAACATGCTGTAAAGTGTGCCAGCACACAATCCAACATGCTGTACAGTGCACCAGCAGACATTGCTCAACCATGTTGTACAGTGCTCCAGCACACATTGCTCCAGTGTGCTGTACAGTGCACCAGCACACATTGATTCAACATGCTGTACAGTGCACCAGCACACATTGCTCCAACATGCTGTGCAGTGCACCAGCACATATTGCTCTAATGTGCTGTAAAGTGCACCAGCACACATTGATCCAACATGCTGTACAGTGCACCAGTAGACATTGATCCAACGTGCTGTGCAGTGTACCAGCACACATTGTTTCAACATGCTGTACAGTGCAATAGCACACATTGATCCAACATGCTGTACAGTGCACTGGAACACATTGATCAAATGTGCTGTATAGTACACCTGCACACATTGTTCCAGTATGTTGTACAGTGCACCAGCACACATTGCTCATACTGTACAGTGCACCAGCACACATTGATCCAATGTAATGCACAGTGTACCAGCACACATTGCTCCAACATGCTGCACAGTGCACCAGCACACATTGATCCAACATACTGTACAGTGCACCAGCACACACTGATCTAACATGCTGTACAGTGCACTAGAATGCATTGCTCCAATAAGCTGTACAGTACAGCAGCACACATTGTCCCATGTTGTACAGTGCACAGAACACATTGCTCCAACATGATGTACAGTGCACCAGCATACATAATCCAGTGTGCTGTACAGTGCACCAGCACACATTGCTGCAACATGCTGTAAAGTGCACCACCATGCATTGATCCAGACTGCTGTACACTGCACCAGTGCACATTGCTCTAACATGCTGCACAGTGTACTAACACACATTGCTCCAGCTTGTTGTGCACTGAACGAGCAAACATTGCTCCAACATGCTGTAAAATGCACCAGCACATATTTATCCAGACTGCTGTACACTGCACCAGCGCACATTGCTCCAACATGCTGTACAGTGCAACAGCACATATTGCTCTAATGTGCTGTAAAGTGCACCAGCACACATTGATCCAACATGTTGTACAATGCACCAGTAGACATTGATCCAATGTGCTGTGCAGTGCACCAGCACACATTGTTCCAACATGCTGTACAGTGCAATAGCACACATTGATCTAACATGCTGTACACTGCACTGGCACACTTTGATCAAACGTGCTGTATAGTGCACCTGCACACATTGTTCTAGCATGTTGTACAGTGCACCAGCACACATTGATCCAATGTGATGCACAGTGTACCAGCACACATTGCTCCAACATGCTGCACAGTGCACCAGCACAAATTTTCCAACATGCTGTACAGTGCACCAGCACACACAGATCTAACATGCTGTACAGTGCACTAGAATGCATTGCTCCAATAAGCTGTATAGTACAGCAGCACACATTGTCCCATGTTGTACAGTGCACAGAACACATTGCTCCAACATGATGTACAGTGCACCAGCATACATAATCCAGTGTGCTGTACAGTGCACCAGCACATATTGCTGCAACATGCTGTAAAGTGCATCACCATGCATTGATCCAGACTGCTGTGCACTGCACCAGTGCTGCACAGTGTACTAGAACACATTGCTCCAGCTTACTGTGCACTCAACCAGCAGACATTGCTCCAACATGCTGTAAAATGCACCAGCACTCATTTCTCCAGACTGCTGTACACTTCACCAGCGCACATAGCTCCAACATGCTGTACAGTGTACCAGCACACATTGCTCCAACATGCTGTAAAGTGTACCAGCACACATTAATCCAACATGCTGTACAACACAGACATTGCTCAACCATGTTGTACAGTGCACCAGCACACATTGCTCCAGTGTGTTGTACAGTGCACTAGCACACATTGATCCAACATGCTGTACAGTGCACCAGCACACATTGCTCCAACATGCTGTACAGTGCACCAGCACATATTGCTCTAATGTGCTGTAAAGTGCACCAGCACACATTGATCCAACATGCTGTACAGTGCACCAGTAGACATTGATCCAACATGCTGTGTAGTGCACCAGCACACATTGTTCCAACATGCTGTACAGTGCAACAGCACACATTGATCCAACATGCTGTACAGTGCACTGGCACACATTGATCAAACGTGCTGTATAGTGCACCTGCACACATTGTTCCAGCATGTTGTACAGTGCACCAGCACACATTGCTCATACTATACAGTGCACCAGCACACATTGATCCAATGTGCTGTACAGTGTACCAGCACACATTGCTCCAACATGCTGTACAGTGCACCAGCACACATTGATCCAACATACTGTACAGTGCACCAGCACACATTACTCCAACATGCTGTACAGTGCACCAGCACACATTGATCCAATGTGCTGTATAGTGCACCAGCACACATTACTCCAACATGCTGTACAGTGCACCAGCACACATTGATCCAATGTGCTGTATAGTGTACCAGCACACATTGCTCCAACATGCTGTACAGTGCACCAGCACACATTCTTCCAACATGCTGTGCAGTTCACCAGCACACATTGATCCAACATGCTGTAGAGTGCATCAGTAGACATTGATCCATTATGCTGTGTAGTGCACCAGCACACATTGTTCCAATATGCTGCACAGGGCAACAGCACACATTTTCCAACATGCTGCACAGGGCAACAGCACATATTACTCCAACATGCTGTACAGTGCACCAGCACACATTGATCCAACGTGCTGTATAGTGCACCAGCACACATTTTTCCAACATGCTGTACAGTTCACCAGTACACATTGATTCAACATACTGTACAGTGCACCAGCACACATTGCTCTAACATGCTGTACAGTGCACCAGCACACATTAATCCAATGTTCTGTAGTGTGCAAGAGCACACATTTCTCCAACTTGCTGTACAGTGCACCAGCACACATTATTCCACAGTACTGTACAGTGCACCAGCACAGATTGATCAAACATGCTGCACCGTGCACCAGCACACATTGCTCCATGCTGTACAGTGCACTAGTACACATTGCTCCAACATGCTGCACAGTACACCAGCACACATTGACCAACATGCTGTACAGTACACTAGCACACATTGCTCTAACATGCTGTAAGTACAGTAGCACACATTACTCCAGTGTGCTGTACAGTGCATCAGAACACATTGCTCCAACATGCTGTACAGTGCACCAGCACACATTAATCCAATGTACTGTACACTGAACCAGCACAGATTGATCCACCATGCTGTACAGAGCACCAGCATGCATTGCTCCAACATGCTGTACAGCGCACCAGCACACATTGATTCACTATGCTGTACAATGCACCAGTACACACTGATCCAACCTGCTGTGCAGTGCCCCAGCACACATTGAAATGTCATACACAGTGCACCAGCACACATTGCTCCAACATGCTGTACAGTGCACCAGCACACATTCCTCCACTGTGCTGTACAGTGCACCAGCACACATTGATCCACTCTGCTGTACAGTGCACCAGTACACATTGATCCAACCTGCTGCACAGTGCAACAGCACATTGCTCCAGCATGCTGTATAGTGCACTAGCAGGCATTGATCCAACATGCTGTACAGTTGACCAGCACACATTGCACCAATGTCATGTACAGTGCACCAGCACACATTGCTACAACATGCTTTACAGTGCAACAGCACACACTGATGCAAAGTGCTATATAGTGCACGAGCAGACATTGCTCCAACATGCTATACAGTGCACTAGCACATATTACTCCATCATGCTATACAGTACACCAGCACACATTGATCCAACATGCTGTACAGTGCACCAGCAGACATTGATCCAACATGCTCCATCATCCTATACAGTACACCAACAAACATTGCTCCAACATTCTGTACAGTGCACGAGCAGACATCAATCTAAATTTGCTGTACAGTGCAAGTGCACACATTCTGTACAGTGCATCAGCACACATTGATCCAACATGCTTTACAGTCCACCAGCACATATTGCTCCAACATGCTGTACAGTGCACTAGCATGTATTCATCCAATGTGCTGTACAGTGCACCAGCACACATTGCTCTAATGTGCTGTACAGTGGACCAGCGCACTTTGCTGCAACATGCTGTACAGTGCACCAGCACACACTAATACAATGTGCTGTATAGTGCACCAGCACACAATGCTCAAACAAGCTGTACAGTACACCAGCACACATTGCTCAACAAGCTGTACAGTGCACCAGGACACATTGCTCCAACAAGCTGTACAATGCTCCAGCACACATTAATCCACCATGCTGTATGGTGCACCAGCACACATTGATCCACCGAGCTGTACATTGCAACAGCACACATTGCTCCAACGTGCTGTACAGTGCACTAGCACAATTTGCTCCAACATGCTGAACAGTGCATCAGCACACATTGATCCAATGTGCTGTACAGTGCTTCAGCAAACATTGCTCCAACATGCTGTACAGTGCACCAGCACACATAATCCACCATGCTGTACAGTGAACCAGCACATATTGCTCCAACATGCTGTACAGTGCACTAGCACACACTGTTGCAACATGCTGTATAGTGCACCAGCACACATTGCTCCAACAAGCTGTACACTGCATGAAGACACATTGATCCAATGTGCTGTATAGTGCACCAGCACACATTGCTCTAACATGCTGTACAGTTCACCAGCCCACATTAATCCAAGGTGCTGTACAGTACAAGAGCACATATTGCTCTAACATGCTGTACAGTGCACCAGCACATATTAATCCACCATGCTGTACAGTGCACCAGGACACATTGAGCCAATGAGCTGTACAGTGCACTAGCACACATTGCTCCAACATGCTGTACAGTGCACTAGCACACATTGATCCAACATGCTGCACAGTCCACCAGGACACATTTATCCAACATGCTGTACAGTGCACCAGCACATATTGCTCCAACATGCTGTACAGTGCACTAGCACACACTGTTGCAACATGCTGTACAGTGCACCAGCACATATTGCTCCAATATGCTGTACAGTGCACTAGCATGTATTCATCCAATGTGCTGTACAGTGCACCAGCACACATTGCTCCAATGTGCTGTAAAGTGGACCAGCGCACTTTGCTGCAACATGCTGTACAGTGCACCAGCACACACTAATACAATGTGCTGTATAGTGCACCAGCACACAATGCTCAAACAAGCTGTACAGTACACCAGCACACATTGCTCAACAAGCTGTACAGTGCACCAGGACACATTGCTCCAACAAGCTGTACAATGCTCCAGCACACATTAATCCACCATGCTGTACGGTGCACCAGCACACATTGATCCACTGAGTTATACATTGCAACAGCACACATTGCTCCAACGTGCTGTACAGTGCACTAGCACAATTTGCTCCAACATGCTATACAGTGCATCAGCAAACATTGCTCCAACATGCTGCACAGTGAACCAGCACATATTGCTCCAACATGCTGTACAGTGCACTAGCACACACTGTTGCAACATGCTGTACAGTGCACCAGCACATATTGCTCCAATATGCTGTACAGTGCACTAGCATGTATTCATCCAATGTGCTGTACAGTGCACCAGCACACATTGCTCCAATGTGCTGTAAAGTGGACCAGCGCACTTTGCTGCAACATGCTGTACAGTGCACCAGCACACACTAATACAATGTGCTGTATAGTGCACCAGAACACAATGCTCAAACAAGCTGTACAGTGCACCAGGACACATTGCTCCAACAAGCTGTACAATGCTCCAGCACACATTAATCCACCATGCTGTACGGTGCACCAGCACACATTGATCCACCGAGTTATACATTGCAACAGCACACATTGCTCCAATGTGCTGTACAGTGCACTAGCACAATTTGCTCCAACATGCTGTACAGTGCATCAGCACACATTGATCCAATGTGCTGTACAGTGCTTCAGCAAACATTGCTCCAACATGCTGTACAGTGCACCAGCACACATTAATCCACCATGCTGTACAGTGAACCAGCACATATTGCTCCAACATGCTGTACAGTGCACTAGCACACACTGTTGCAACATGCTGTATAGTGCACCAGCACACATTGCTCCAACAAGCTGTACACTGCACCAAGACACATTGATCCAACATGCTGTACAGTGCACCAGCACACATTGCTCTAACATGCTGCACAGTGCACCAGCCCACATTAATCAAGGTGCTATACAGTAAAAGAGCACACATTGCTCTAACATGCTGTGCAGTGCACCAGCACATATTAATCCACCATGCTGAACAGTGCACCAGGACACATTGAGCCAATGAGCTGTACAGTGCACTAGCACACATTGCTCCAACATGCGGTACAGTGCACAAGCACACATTGCTCCAACATGCTGTACAGTGCACTAGCACACATTGATCCAACATGCTGCACAGTCCACCAGGACACATTTATCCAACATGCTGTACAGTGCACCAGCACATATTGCTCCAACATGCTGTACAGTGCACTAGCACACACTGTTGCAACATGCTGTATAGTGCACCAGCACACATTGCTCCAACAAGCTGTACACTGCACCAAGACACATTGATCCAAAGTGCTGTACAGTGCACCAGCACACATTGCACTAACATGCTGCACAGTGCACCAGCCCACATTAATCCAAGGTGCTGTACAGTAAAAGAGCACACATTGCTCTAACATGCTGTGCAGTAGACCAGCACATATTAATCCACCATGCTGAACAGTGCACCAGGACACATTGAGCCAATGAGCTGTACAGTGCACTAGCACACATTGCTCCAACATGTGGTACAATGCACGAGCACACATTGCTCCAACATGCTGTACAGTGCACTAGCACACATTGATCCAACATGCTGCACAGTCCACCAGGACACATTTATCCAACATGCTGTACAGTGCACCAGCACATATTGCTCCAACATGCTGTACAGTGCACTAGCACACACTGTTGCAACATGCTGTATAGTGCACCAGCACACATTGCTCCAACAAGCTGTACACTGCACCAAGACACATTGATCCAAAGTGCTGTACAGTGCACCAGCACACATTGCACTAACATGCTGCACAGTGCACCAGCCCACATTAATCCAAGGTGCTGTACAGTAAAAGAGCACACATTGCTCTAACATGCTGTGCAGTGCACCAGCACATATTAATCCACCATGCTAAACAGTGCACCAGGACACATTGAGCCAATGAGCTGTACAGTGCACTAGCACACATTGCTCCAACATGTGGTACAATGCACGAGCACACATTGCTCCAACATGCTGTACAGTGCACTAGCACACATTGATCCAACATGCTGCACAGTCCACCAGGACACATTTATCCAACATGCTGTACAGTGCACCAGCACATATTGCTCCAACATGCTGTACAGTGCACTAGCACACATTGTTGCAACATGCTGTATAGTGCACCAGCACACATTGCTCCAACAAGCTGTACACTGCACCAAGACACATTGATGCAATGTGCTGTACAGTGCACCAGCAGACATTGATCCAATGTGCTGTACAGTGTACCAGCACACATTGCTCCAACATGCTGTACAGTGCACAGAACACATTGCTCCAACATGATGTTCAGTGCACCAGCATGCATAATCCAGTGTGCTGTACAGTGTACCAGCACACATTGCTGCAACATGCTGTAAAGTGCACCACCATGCATTGATCCAGACTGCTGTGCACTGAACCAGCAGACATTGCTCCAACATGCTGTAAAATGTGCCAGCACGCATTGATCCAGACTGCTGTACACTGCACCAGTGCACTTTGCTCCAACATGCTGTACAGTGCAATAGCACACATTGATCCAACATGCTGTACAGTGCCCCAGTGCACATTGCTCCAACATGCTGTAAAGTGTACCAGCACACAATCCAACATGCTGTACAGTGCACCAACAGACATTGCTCAACCATGTTGTACAGTGCTCCAGCACACATTGCTCCAATGTGCTGTACAGTGCACCAGCACACATTGATCCAACATGCTGTACAGTGCACCAGCACACATTGCTCCAACATGCTGTACAGTGCACCAGCACATATTGCTCTAATGTGCTGTAAAGTGCACCAGCACACATTGATCCAACATGCTGTACAGTGCACCAGTAGACATTGATCCAACGTGCTGTGCAGTACACCAGCACACATTGTTCCAACATGCTGTACAGTGCAAAAGCACATATTGATTCAACATGCTGTACAGTGCACTGGCACACATTGATCAAATGTGCTGTATAGTGCACCTGCACACATTGTTCCAGCATGTTGTACAGTGCACCAGCACACATTGCTCATACTGTACAGTGCACCAGCACACATTGATCCAATGTGATGCACAGTGTACCAGCACACATTGCTCCAACATGCTGCACAGTGCACCAGCACACATTGATCCAACATACTGTACAGTGCACCAGCACGCACTGATCTAAAATGCTGTACAGTGCACTAGAATGCATTGCTCCAATAAGCTGTACAGTACAGCAGCACACATTGTCCCATGTTGTACAGTGCACAGAACACATTGCTCCAACATGATGTACAGTGCACCAGCATACATAATCCAGTGTGCTGTACAGTGCACCAGCACACATTGCTGCAACATGCTGTAAAGTGCACCACCATGCACTGATCCAGACTGCTGTACACTGCACCAGTGCACATTGCTCTAACATGCTGCACAGTGTACTAGCACACATTGCTCCAGCTTGCTGTGCACTGAATGAGCAGACATTGCTCCAACATGCTGTAAAATGCACCAGCACACATTTATCCAGACTGCTGTACACTGCACCAGCACACATTGCTCCAACATGCTGTACAGTGCACCAGCACGTATTGCTCTAATGTGCTATAAAGTGCACCAGCAAACATTGCTCCAACATGCTGTACAGTGCACCAGTAGACATTGATCCAATGTGTTGTGCAGTGCACCAGCACACATTGTTCCAACATGCTGTACAGTGCACTGGCACACATTGATCAAACGTGCTGTATAGTGCACCTGCACACATTGTTCCAGCATGTTGTACAGTGCACCAGCACACATTGATCCAATGTGATGCACAGTGCACCAGCACACATTGATCCAACATACTGTACAGTGCACCAGCACACATTACTTCAACTTGCTGTACAGTGCACCAGCACACATTTTTCCAACATGCTGTACAGTGCACCAGCACACACTGATCTAACATGCTGTACAGTGCACTAGAACGCATTGCTCCAATAAGCTGTACAGTACAGCAGCACACATTGTCCCATGTTGTACAGTGCACAGAACACATTGCTCCAACATGATGTACAGTGCACCAGCATACATAATCCAGTGTGCTGTACAGTGCACCAGCACACATTGCTGCAACATGCTGTAAAGTGCACCACCATGCACTGATCCAGACTGCTGTACACTGCACCAGTGCACATTGCTCTAACATGCTGCACAGTGTACTAGCACACATTGCTCCAGCTTGCTGTGCACTGAACCAGCAGACATTGCTCCAACATGCTGTAAAGTGTACCAGCACACATTAATCCAACGTGCTGTACAGTGCACCAACAGACATTGCTCAACCATGTTGTACAGTGCACCAGCACACATTGTTCCAGTGTGTTGTACAGTGCACCAGCACACATTGATCCAACATGCTGTACAGTGCACCAGCACACATTGCTCCAACATGCTGTACAGTGCACCAGCACATATTGCTCTAATGTGCTATAAAGTGCACCAGCACACATTGATCCAACATGCTGTAGAGTGCACCAGTAGACATTGATCCAACATGCTGTGTAGTGCACCAGCACACATTGTTCCAACATGCTGTACAGTGCAACAGCACACATTGATCCAACATGCTGTACAGTGCACTGGCACACATTGATCAAACGTGCTGTATAGTGCACCTGCACACATTTTTCCAGCATGTTGTACAGTGCACCAGCACACATTGCTCATACTATACAGTGCACCAGCACACATTGATCCAATGTGGTGTACAGTGTACCAGCACACATTGCTCCAACATGCTGTACAGTGCACCAGCACACATTGCTCCAACATATTGTACAGTGCACCAGCACACATTACTCCAACATGCTGTACAGTGCATCAGCACACATTGATCCAATGTGCTGTATAGTGCACCAGCACACATTACTCTAACATGCTGTACAGTGCACCAGCACACATTGATCCAATGTGCTGTATAGCGTACCAGCACACATTGCTCCAACATGCTGTACAATGCACCAGCACACATTGATCCAACATGCTGTACAGTGCACCAGCACACATTCTTCCAACATGCTGTGCAGTTCACCAGCACACATTGATCCAACATGCTGTACAGTGCATCAGTAGACATTGATCAATCGTGCTGTGTAGTGCACCAGCACACATTGTTCCAACATGCTGTACAGTGCAACAGCACACATTGTTCCAACATGCTGTACAGTGCACCAGCACACATTGATCCAACGTGCTGTATAGTGCACCAGCACACATTCTTCTGACATGCTGTACAGTTCACCAGTACACATTGATTCAACATACTGTACAGTGCACCAGCACACATTGCTCTAACATGCTGTACAGTGCACCAGCACACATTAATCCAATGTTCTGTAGTGTGCAAGAGCACACATTTCTCCAACTTGCTGTACAGTGCACCAGCACACATTATTCCACAGTACTATACAGTGCACCAGCACAGATTGATCAAACATGCTGCACCGTGCACCAGCACACATTGCTCCATGCTGTACAGTGCACTAGTACACATTGCTCCAACATGCTGCACAGTACACCAGCACACATTGACCAACATGCTGTACAGTACACTAGCACACATTGCTCTAACATGCTGTAAGTACAGTAGCACACATTACTCCAGTGTGCTGTACAGTGCATCAGAACACATTGCTCCAACATGCTGTACAGTGCACCAGCACACATTAATCCAATGTGCTGTACACTGAACCAGCACACATTGATCCACCATGCTGTACAGAGCACCAGCATGCATTGCTCCAACATGCTGTACAGTGCACCAGCACACATTGATTCACTCTGCTGTACAATGCACCAGTACACACTGATCCAACCTGCTGTGCAGTGCCCCAGCACACATTGAAATATCATACTTTTATTGTATTTGTGTTTCTTCCTACTTTATTTTGCTTTTGCGTCATCTTAAAAGTACTCACTTGTATTTATTACTGCTTGGTATAACTCATTCTAAGCCTTTTAGTTTAAGCACTTGGGCATCAGATGAGTTGTTTTACATTAGGAAGGTTTGTGGTCTGCACTGTAGTGGCAGAACAGGTAGCTTACATCCTTCTAAGTTGGGAACTGCTGATTGAGGTCTCAGTGTCTGTTATTCTAAAAGTGTATTAATTCTGGTTTAAGCACTTGGGCTTCAGGCCAGTTATTTTACATTAAAAGGGTTTGTGGTCTGCACTCTTGTGGGAGTAGAGGCTGGACTCTGCCCTTCTGAGCTGGGAATTTCTGGTTAAAGGCTTATAGTGCCTGCATATTTGAACTGCTTCTTACTGAAATTGGTACACCTTGTTTGCTGTAGTGTAGACTAGATCCAGGCCTGCTGAATCTAGCTTTGTTTGTATAACTTGAGCACTAATCCAGGCATTCTTTAAAATATTCAGTTGTATTTACTACTGCTTGATAGTAACTTGATTAAAGTGTAGCTATCATTCTACGTCTTTTGGATTAAGCACTTGGGCTTCAGACCAGTTGTTTTACATTAGGAAGGTTTGTGGCCTGCACTGTGGTGGCAGGACAGGTAGCTTACATCCTTCTAAGTTGGGAACTGCTGATTGAGGGCTCAGTGTCTGTTATTCTAAAAGTGTATTAGTTCTGGTTTAAGCACTTGGGCTTCAGGCCAGTTATTTTACATTAAGAAGGTTCGTGGTCTGCACTCTTGTGGGAGGAGAGGCTGGACTCTGCCCTTCTGAGCTGGGAATTTCTGGTTAAAGGCTTATAGTGCCTGCATATTTCAACTGTTTATTACTGATATTGGTACACCTTGTTTGCTGTAGCATAGACTAGATCCAGGCCTGCTGAATCTAGCTTTGTTTGTATGCTTATTGTTTGTTTGCTTGTTATTTCCCTGAAACGCTAATACAACCTAAAATGTGACTTTTCAGTGCTTCTGTGGATCCCTAGTGACACCTGCATTGCTTACTGTACTTATTTCCTTGTTTCACTTAAAAGAAAGTTACTGTTTGTCATATTTGCATTTAGGTTACCTGTAACACATTGCATTTAAGTTACCTTGCACTTGCTCACTAAAGCAATTATATAAGTCAGCACTAAAAAATTAAAAGTACTACACCCTCACAAACTCCCCTTGAGTACCTGGCTCCCCATTGGCCCTTTTTTTCAATTATAAAGGAATTCCCAATACTATTCTAGCATGTCCAAAGGTCAGTTGTCAATCTCCTCACCCGTCCAGCTGGTGAATCTGGGAATCTTGAGGCAATGTTACAACTGCCTCATGTACACAGACAACCCTCTCCTCTTCCCAACAAATTCCAACACATGTGAGAGATGCATCCATATAGCCAAACTGGAGGCTAAGCTCTCTCAACTCAGTACTGGCGTAACTAGTCGGGAGGAGAAGGAAACCACACTCACTGCAATTCCAGTCTCACATAAACCTACCACGACAGCAAACCAAACACATAAACACACAAAAACCTACTCGGAGGCTCTAAATAAAAATCTGCCTAAGCAGCAGAGACCTCCAAAGCAGACAGCCAAGCAACCGCTACCCCAAAACAAAACACGTGCAACACATAGCTCACAAAGCCAGTGTGCCAAACAGTTATAGCCCTTAAGGCTAAACAACACACCTGATACACTTATAATAGGTGACTCTATCGTCAGGCACACTGACGTCCCGCTCACCAGGCTGAAACAAGGAGAAAGTCACGGTGAGCTGCCTGTCGGGTGCTAGGATCCGCCACATAACACAAGCACTCAGGTCACTCCAAGGCAAGTGCAAATAGGACTCAGTCATTGTCCATGTTGGTGTGAATGACCTGAGACGTACCTCCCTGGACTACATGAAAAGAGACATAGAGGAGCTCTCTGAACATGTGGCCCAGGCCGGTATGACCCTGACCTTGAGAAGCATCTTACCCTCACCAAGAATGATGCCACAATATGAAGACAAGATGATCAATTTCAACAATTGGCTTAAGTACTGGTGTCATTCAAAGGGGATCCAATGCCTGTCAGCCTGGGATGACATGCTCAACAAGCCACGATGCTTCGCTAGGGACGGCTTGCACCTGTCACCCCTGGGCTTTCGGATATTGGCAAAGGCTCTTGCTACCCCCATAGTGACTTTTTAGGCAAGGTTCAAAAGACAAACCCACCTCCATAGGTATCACAAGGGATAAGAAACTAAGAGTAATGCTACTCAATGCCAGAAGTCTAAACCTCAAGATGCACGACCAAACTCTCCTTAGCATGGAGAACATCAATATCTGTGCAGTAACAGAAACCTGGTTCAAGGCTCCCGAGAGCACCCCAGCACTACCAGGTTATACCTCTTACCATGCTTTTTGGCCCCAAAACTTGGACTGAACCACAAAAGGAGGGGGAGTATCAATATTCGTCAAAGATACCCACACCTCCAGGTTGGTGGCACAGCACGAAGCATCAGAGACTATCCATGTGCAACTAACAGTGGGTAAAACTGCCTTCCAGTTTATAGATTGCTACAGACCACCCTCCCAAACCCAGGAACCCCACTCGGCCTTCCTGAGAACACTGGAAAATATGAAGGTCTCTCCAAACACCATTATATTGGGCAACTTCAACTACCCAAACATAGACTGGGAGCATTACTCTAGCTCCAACACCCTAGCCCAAAGGTTCCTAGAATTTATAAACTCAAATGCTATGGAGCAACTTGTTACCACTCCCACAAGAGGGGAAAACATACTGGACCTGATCATCACCAACATGGGGACTATATGCTCCAGACCAGAAGTGTATCTCTCACTGGTAAGATCAGACCATAAACTAATCTCACTGGATATTCACATCCCGACCGCACCTCCTGCCCAGAAAACCACAGTGAAAAACTTCTCTAAAGCAAATTTCACACTCCTCAAAACCAAGGTGGAATCCTTCAAAGCCCCTGGGCCTGTGGAAAATACGGCCCAGACTGCAGAAACCTTTATAAATGCATTCTATGAACACCTTCAGGAATGCATGGATCATGCAATCCCAAATAAAACCAAGACCCAATCCTCCAAAGGCAGATGTCCTGTCTGGTGGACCCCAGCCATAAACAAACTATACAATAGAAGGAGGAAGCTACTAAATGATAGAGCAAAATCCCAAAAAGGGAAGGCATCTCTGATCAGTATTAGCAAAAAACTACGGGCACTCATAAAATCATCTAAGGCTAGCTTCGAGAGAAGAATTGCACAGGACACTAAGGATAATCACAAGGCTTTCTTTAGTTATGTTAGGAACCTGGGTGGGAATTCCCAGATATGCTCAGAATTAGTCCAAAATGACAAAAAATACACCGAACCCACAGACATTGCCAACATCCTAGCTGACAGGTTCAGCACAAACTCCCCCCTCCCCATCAAAAGGGCAAATATCTATCCCAGCAGAGTGCTGCCCCCCTGACATCTCAGATGCTCAGGTAAGAACCGCCCTCTCCAAAGCAAAAAACACGGCATCAATGGGACCAGACAGTGTCCTGGGCTGCGTCCTACATGAACTCCAAGAAGAGCTAAACCCAAACATAAAACTACTGTTCAATCTCAGCCGTACTACAGGATATGTACCCAAAGAGTGGTGTACAGCAATAGTGGTCCCTCTCCACAAAGGTGATGCCTCAACAGATCCTGGAAACTATCACCCCATAAGCCTGACTAGCTTGGTCTGCAAAGCTATGGAAAGGATCATCATGGACCTCATAAATAAAGATATTGGGGACCTACAGACACTGGATCCTACCCAGTTCGGCTTTGTTAAGGGCAGATCCTGCCTCTTAAACCTGGTTGATTTCTTTGAAACAGTCACCAAGGCCATTGATGAGGGGAAGGTGGTCCACACAGCCTACCTGGACCTCACAAAAGCCTTCGATACAATACCCCACTCGGGCATTATAGATAAGCTCACCAGCTTAAATATAAACCCCTATGTCACTAGATGGGTTGCAAACTGGATCAAGGACAGAACCCACATGGTTAGAATTGCTGGAGCCATGTCAGACTCCAAACCAGTTACAAGTGGTGTCCCACAAGGCTCAGTCCTGGGACCTCTCTTGTTCGGTATATATTTCTCGGAGGTACAGGCCAACACGGAAGGACTGTGGCTGACCAAGTTTGCAGATGACTGCAAACTGGGCGCCATAATCGACTCTCCAGCCGACACAAGCATCCTCCAAAAGGGCCTCATAGAAACAGACAACTGGTGCCAGAGCCATGTTCTCAAGCTAAACGCCAAAAAGTGTATAGTCATCCCCTTTGTCAAAAACAAAGTGTCCACAAATTACCACATAGGTGGTAATCCATTAAGTACAGAAGAAGTAATTAGGGACCTGGGGACCCAAGTTGATAGCAGTCTCTCATTTGACAACCACGTAGCCAAAGTGGTTAGAAAAACATTTTGTATAGCCCACCTAATCATGAAGGGATTCACATCTAGATCAGGGGATGTCATCGTGCCTCTTTACTCATCCCTCATCAGGCCCATAATTGAGTACAATGCCCCTTTTGGGATGTACCTTACCAGACACCTGCAGCAACTGGAAAGACCCCAAAAGTACCTCACCAAGAGGATCAAAATGCTCAAACAGATGCCATACGCTGCCCAGTTAAAGAAACTCCAGCACTACTCCGTGGCATACCGCCTGTTCAGGGTTGATCTGTGCCTGACGTATAAAGCCATGTCCAACCCAGAATTAATGGACATGCTGCACCTCAGAAAATCCAAATCACATCGAGCTACGCGCTCGAGAGACTTGAACCTCAGCACTGAAATAAATAGGACATGCTGGAGGGACAGATTCATAATCCAGAGGCTCCCTTCACTCTGGAATAAAATCCCAGTCCAGGTTAGGCAGAGTCCCTCATTGACTCTCTTCAAGAGGAATCTTGATGAGTGGATGGGAGATCGTAGGTTTAACCCGGGTATCACTTCTGCATCACTGTTAGACAGAGGCACAGTATACTAACCTCGAAAAAGGGCATAGCAAAATTAATTTAAAATGGGTGGCGAAAGCCAAACACATTCTATCTAGGCTTATAAATGCCCTAGGGCAGATAGCCTAGTATGAACCTATGAACCTATGAACCTATACACAGTGCACCAGAACTCATTGCTCCAACATACTGTACAGTGCACCAGCACACATTCCTCCACTGTGCTGTGCAGTGCACCATCACACATTGATCCACTCTGCTGTACAGTGCACCAGTACACATTGCTCCAATGTGCTGTACAGTGCAACAGCACATTGCTCCAGCATGCTGTATAGTGCACTAGCAGGCATTGATCCAACATGCTGTACAGTTCACCAGCACACATTGCACCAATGTCATGTACAGTGCACCAGCACACATTGCTACACCATGCTTTACAGTGCAACAGCACACACTGATGCAAAGTGCTATATAGTGCACCAGCAGACATTGCTCCAACATGCTGTACAGTGCACTAGCACATATTACTCCATCATGCTATACAGTACACCAGCACACATTGATCCAACATGCTGTACAGTGCACCAACAAACATTGCTCCAACATTCTGTACAGTGCACGAGCA